>NC_056730.1:708997330-709197330 GCF_019279795.1 Protopterus annectens | reverse complement strand
TTTACTAGTATTACTCCACCTATTTTTAGCACCTTCTCCAATCCAACCTTGGTTTCAGAGCACTTGGATCAGAGAATCCTGGAGGCGTCAATGCTGGATCCAAAGATCATTGCATCTTCCACTCTGATACCATCTCTGAGTGGACCAGTTACGAGTGTGTCAGAGCCTGATGACTCTTGAAACCGTAGTGTCGTTGCCGGATCCAAGGTGTTGGAGTCAACTCCAAAGTTGTCAGACCCATCTCTGCCCCTTGGAGCCTTGGTATTGGACAGCTCAGCTCTGACCTCTGCCCTGGGTGGACTGTCTCTGGGTCGGAAGGAGCCAGTGGTCTGGAAGCATGTCTTCTCGGCTCTGCTTTTGAGGTAGTGGAGAAAGTTTTCTCTGCTCCTGGAGGAGGAATGATCCCCCCAGATCCTTCTAACCAAACTCTTCGGCCTTTGTGCTTTGAGCCTCAAAATTTTACTTCACAGGGACAACCAGCCGAAAGTCTCCAGGCTACACAGCAGGGTATACTCATATCTTCTGATACTTATTTTATTTATTTATTTATTTTATTGTATTTATATGCATTTGTTTAAAGGGATGGTCCAGCTGGGCCAGAAGTACCCATTTTCAGTGGAGTCCAGGGGAGAAAAGCTCCACGTACAAGACATTTCACATACAATACAGAATTTACATTAAAACAACATTTACCACATATTATTGGCAGCTTATTCAATTGGTGAAAAAAAAAAACAGTACATAAGTTATTCTCAAATCAAAGATATTATACAAGCACTATACAGTATATAACTGAGAACATTCCATATGAGTAGTTATCAGCTAGCAAACTTTATATAGGACACTTCATGCAGTGGGTGCAAAGCAGATGCATGAATTAGAGACTAGGTACTTAAACTTTTCACATGTTTAGGAGGTGTAATAGCCGAGTGATAGGCTATATGAGTCCTGTTGCCAGAATAAGCAGTCGGTGGATATTGTTACAGATATAAGTGGTGGTATGATATTAAGGTAGGCTGCAAGAGTACCTGAATGTCTCACCTGGTTCAATGGTAGGTCTATAACGGTTAGGAAGAGAAGGAAGTAGACAGGAGGTATCAATGGTAGGACAATGAGGGTTAGTAGAAGAGGGAAGTGGACAAGATGGAGAGTCAGAGTAAGTAAAAAGACAGGTGGATGTGAAAGGAGGTAGGGTCGAGAATAGCTGTGATGTTTGAAGTTACATTTTATGAGATGTGGTGTTAGCACATGTGCACAGCCAAGATGAGGAGGAGAGGTGTTGTTTAGGAGATGTCTTGAAGAGGGTTACTGAGCATGTGTATCTAAGTGTTGTGGGGAGGGAGTTCCAAAGTTTTGTGATGGTAAAGGAGTAAATCATCTGGCCAGCTGAAAGTTTGGGTTTTTCTACATTTACAAGCAGTTGGTTGTTGGATCCAAGTGGCCTGTTAGGATGGTATAAAGTAAGTATAGAAGACAGAGCAGGGCACATGGATGGATTATGAATGAGTGTGTGAGTTGTAATTAGTTGGATAAAGGGGAGATAGTTGGGGAGTTCAAGCCATGTTAGGTTGCGTAATGATAAGCAGTGGTGAGATGAGTAGGAGGCATTAGTTACAAACTTAGCAATTTTGTTGTAGCATGAGTCTAGTTTGGACTTTAGAGAGGACTAAATGTTGTTGAGGAGGGGGCACTGTATAAAAGAGAGGGTAATAGAAAAGAAGAGGCAAGGGAAAGTCGGGCTGATGCACCTGGTTGTGTTGGTAGAGAGTGCCAAGCTTTTGATGCGTCTTTTTGACATTGGACATTGGACTGGATGTGCAGGTCGAATGTGAGGTTTTTGTCTATGATGACACCTAGGAAGTTTTGTACTAGGTACAATGTCGATGGTGGTATCATTTAGGGATTGAATGGTGAAGTTCTCTTTCTGTAGGGGTGTGGACTTTTTGGGGGCAAAGATTACTAGTTTGGTTTTGTTGGAGTTCAGGGCAAGATGATTATTAGACATCCAAATTTCGGTGGAGGTGAGGGCTTTTTGGGTGAGTTGGCAAAGTTCTGAGGAGTTGTTTGTAGTGCAGATGACAGTGGAGTCATCTGTGTCTGCATAATTGATGACTGTGCCTTGAGACGGTGCGGTGTGGAAGTTATTGATAAATATGCTAAACAGAAGTCGGCCTAAAATGGAGCTCTGAGGAACACCAGTGGTGGTGTTTAGCAAAGGGGAGTAAGAGTTCTGCCATTTAATTGATTGTTGGCTGTTAGGTAATTAGTGAACCAGTTTAGTGTTTGAGGTGAGGCACCTATGTTACAGTTTTTAGAAAGAGAGAGTGGGATATAGTATCAAAAGCTTTAGAAAGATGAAGAAATAGTGAAGATACAATTTTACCAGCATCATGGGCTCAGTCGACAGTGTCCATGAAGGATATGAGGGCAGTGGTGGTACTATGTCCTGGCCTAAATCCATGTTGTTTAGGGGAGAGGATGTGGTTGTGGGTCAGACAGTGAAGACGTTGAGAATGAATACATTTTCCAGAATCTTAGAGATGGGTGATAGTATAGCAATGGGCCAGAAGTTGGTGGTGTCTATGTTGGGCCCCCCCTTGTGTAGAGGGAGGATATAAGCTTTTTTCCAGATGATGGGCATATAGGATTCTTGGATAGATATGTTGAGAAGTATGCTGATAGGGTAGGCAATTGAGTTGGCTGAGATTTGCTGGTATTTGGTGGGTATATTGTCAGGGGAATTTGTGCATGGTTTGAGTTTTGGAAGCAATTTGTTAATAGTCGATGTGGGTATAGGTGAGTAAAGTTAGGAATAGGAGGTGTACTGGTGTTAGCTGTGGAGAGGTCTGTGGTGGACCAGCTAGTCTTGGGAAAGGTAGTGGTTAGACTGGCTATAGTATCTTTGAAATAGGAGTTGAAGGTTGCAGCAATTTCAATGGGTGTTTTATTTGGGTCTGGGCAAGGATTATTACTACAGCCTGGGTTTAATAAAGAGTTGAGAGAGCTCCAGAATTTCTTTGGATTTTGCTTGTGTTGATTTTGTAATGTAAGGTAGTGTTCTTTTTTGTTTTGTAGTAGTAGGCGCTTAACCTGGTTTTGAAGCTGTCTATATTGGGCGAGGTCTGATGGGTTTTTGTCTTTTTTGCCAGATTTTCTATGATTTGTCCCTGCGTTTCATGTGATCCTTAATGGATCTTGTTAGCCAACTGGCATGGTTGGTCTTTACCATCTTTTGTCTAAGGGGAGCGAGATTGTTTATATGCTGAGGAAGTTTGAGTTGAAGAACTCAACTGCCTCATCAAGGGAAAGTGATTTTAGTGCATCCCAGCTGATGCTAAGCAACCTTTGGTTAAAGCTAGATGGACAGAAATGGGATTCATCTCTGGTAACCCTGTACTGATGTTTATTAATTGTGGTACATTCACGTTGTATAACGGCCGGTAAGTGGTCACATACTATTGGAGAGTGTACCAGCAGATGTGATCTTATTTGGGTCGGACACTAAAATCCAGTCTAGGATTGAGCCATTAGTATTTATTTTACTAGGCCTGGTTATGGTGTTAACCAGCTGGGTAAATTTATATAGAGTGACATTGCAGTTGGTATTGGGATATGTCTATCCAGTTGATATTTACATCTTCCAGTAGGATAGTCTCAGTTTTTATGTTAGTAGATGCCCAGGCAAGGATTTCCTCAAGAATTTGGATGTTATTGCCTGGGGGAATGTAAATGACTATCACACAGAGGTTTTTGCAATTATTCACTTTAAGGAAAGAAAGTAGAAGTTTGGCTGTGGAGAACTGTGGGATGGGTTTTGTATATAGGACAATAGTGAAGGATATGGGGTATATTAGAGAGATGCCTCCACCTTTTTTCAGGGTCTGTCAGGCCTAAGACAGGCAAAATCTGGGGGAAGGAATTCTGTGTCCTTAATATAGGGTTTTAGCCATGTTTCAGTTACGCAATAATTTTAGGTTTGTTGTGGGCTATCTATGCATGGACGTCAGGTATTTTATTTATGATGCTTTGTAGGTTAACTGTAGTGAAGTTTATTGATTTATGGGAGTTGGAGGGGTTGCAGAGGAGAGGAGATGGGACCCGGGTTGGGATATATGTCCCCACATAGTGATAGGTTTGTTACAGGATATAGGAGTAGTGTATTCTTGTTTCCATTTTACTTTGATTGGAAAATTTAGAGAGTAAATATTATTTTTGTGGTGATGGTGGGGGAGGATTTTTTACTCTGGTACATAACAATATGCTTGGGTTTAAAGGCTGGCTGAAATTTGTGAGAAGGAAGTGGTGTGTTCAGACTATATGGGGAGAGAGGATAATGGGGAGTGGGAAGAAGAGGTAGAAGAATAATGTAGTGAGGTTAGATGTAGTAGGATATTGAAAGAGAGTGATAAGGTAACTGGAGTAGGGATAGTAGAGATGGACATTGTAATACGGGATTTGGGTGACTAAGGAGTGAGAATCAGTGTGCAACAGTGAGATGTGGTGATGGAAAATGGGTTGTACTGATGGGGCAATGATTAGGTGAGTTAAGATGTTGGGTATGTGTGGATTTGGTTGGGGGTGTGGCTAATGGTACAATGTGAGGGGAAGTGAATAGGTGTGGCTAGTAGTGCAATGAGAGGGGAATTGGAGGGGGTTAACTTTGTGTTGGGTAGGAGGAAGGAGCTAGAGTAACTATAAATGTAATTGATGTGGGAGGGTAGGGGAGTGGAGTGAGCCTGAGTGCATCGAGGGCGAACAGAATAGGTTGAAACCAACTGTGGAGTTGCTTTCTGGAAAGAAAACTATCAGTAAGGTAGAAAATCTGGAGGGGCAGCAAATGGAGAAGCAGACTTCTCCAGAATATCACACTGAAGAAGTCCCTAAGAAGAGGAAAGAGCAAGAGGAGGCACTTAGGTCCTCCTCAAGAGTCAGTCACAGAAAATACCGATTTTGATGAGGGGAAGGGTCCCCAAGATCACCACCTGATGAGGCCTCCTTTGGAAACATTCTGGAGATCCTCAAACAATGGAGTGGCTCATCTAATGATAAGCCTTTCCAACAGGGATTGGTATTTCTGGAAGCCTTTGGGGCTGGCATGTCTACCTCCTGGGCGACTCCACCCAGTGATGAGTTCATTTGATTTGATCTCTCAGCAGGCATGGAAGGAACCTGACTCTGCTGAGCCAATCCCTAACAGACCAGACAGGATCCGGTCACCACCTAAAGGTAAAGAATTTTGGAGTAAAGGTATACCAGTAGATGTCAGTCATAGCAGCTGCCACAAAAAAGGAACTCACAGAACAAAGTTCCTCTGTTCATTACCCTACTAGGGAGTCTAGGTCATTGGGCATATTTGGGAAGCATGTATATGCTTCAGCAACTGTTGCACTTAGGTCGCCGAATTATTTCGCACTCTTCACCAGCCTTCAGAGGGATTTGATTAAATAACTCTCCAGATCCTCTCCAGGACCATTATTTCTGAGGCAGACAACTCTATTGCCTAACAGATGAGTACCCTTCAGTCCATTTCAAATTCATTCATGAAACTCATTTCACATACAACTGATGGTACCTCAAGGGTAGTGGGTTCAGGCTTTCCATTAGCAGACACGCCTGGGAGCGCCTGTGTGATTTTGTAGAGCCTTTCAAGTCCTCCTCCTTCAATGCTCCCTTTGATGAAAGTTCTTTGTTTGGCCCCAAAGTTAAAGACACACTATTCAGGTGTGAGCAGGATGGTAAGACCCTATCTGCAGTGGGCGTATGTTTTTCAACTCCTCAAAGAACCTTCTCTAGGAATCAGTGAGGTGGTTCAAAAACTCCCAGGGTTCTTGCCATGATCCACATGGAGGTGGCTTCCCCCCAGGGCAGGGGGGACTCTAATGGAAGATGTCACCCAACTGGTAGAGGAGGTCCACAGAATCAAGGATCTAGGGACAATTCTCTGATGGATCCAACCAGCACTCCTGAAAGTAGGCCCGACTGTCCACCTCTGGAGGCAGTCAGGGGTTGTCTATCCCTGCACCATACAGCCTGGCTAGAGATTACAAAAGATACATGGGTGCAGAGGATTATTTCCAAAGGTTATACAATACCATTATCTCCTTAACGATGTTCCACCCAGTCAGATGAGAGAAGCAGCAAAAGAAATAAAAAAACTGCTAGAAAAAGAGAGTCATCCATGAAGTTCCCCCAGACCAGAAAGAATCCAGAACCTACTCGAGATTCTTTTTAGTGCCAAAGAAAATAGGGGACTGGAGACCAGTTTTGGATCTCAGCATTCTGAACAAATCAGTTCAGTATATGAAGTTCCGGGTGGTCACAATTCAGTCCAGTCAGCATTTCCTGCACCAGGACAGCTTGAAGTGCTCAACAGATATTCAGAATGCATACTACCATATAAAAATGAACAGATGATCCAGAAGATACCTACACTTCCAGCTGGGAGACAGTCAGTATGAATTCAGAGTTTTGCTCTTTGGCCTCACCACAGCCCCCAAGGTGTTCACTAAATGCATGGCAGTAGCAGCAGCCCACCTGAGACTGCAATGATTCTGGGCATTTTCTTACTTGGATGACTGGCTCACAACCGCTCCAACCACCATCTACTGATAAAAGCTCAAGATTATGTACTCCAGCTGTGGTTTCATCTGAGAATTATCATCAATCACAACAAATCTCAGCTAGAACCATCTCAATTATTAGAGTTCATAGGGGCCTTGTTCAATACAATATCAGTGACAGCCTCCCTTTCCTTACCAAGGGTACAGACAATTCGACTCAAAGTCAAAAAGATAATCTAGAATTCTTCTCTATTCACTGGATTGATTCTGCAAGACTTGGGGTCAATGTCTGCTGTGAAAGTTCTAGTCCTGTTAGCAAGATACCATATGAGAATTCTTCAATAGACCCCGGTGGCTCAGTGGTCAATGCTGCACCAGTCTGTGTCCACCTACATTAGAATAACTCAGGCATGCAAAAATTACCTCTTGTGGTGAATTCACTCAGATCAGATTTTACAAGGCCATCCCTTCATCCTTCCTCAGCCCAAGGCCATAGTGACCATGGACACTTCCCAAAATGGGTGGAGGGGCACTTCTTGGGAAAGACAGTCCAAGGTACCTGGTCCCCCTGAAAAGGCCAACATGCATATCAAGGTCTTGGCAATGAGAGCTGTCCTCCTAGTGCTGCATGCCTTTCAAGACTCTCTTCCTTCTGGGACTATTGCGATTCAGGCCGACAATATGGCAGTGGCATGGTATATCATAAAACAAGGAAGAACCAAATATTACCCCTTGTGTCAAGAAACTCTGAGAGAGTGTGGCAGTGGGCAATCTCATCCAATCAATTTCTGATACCAATGCACATTCCGGGGAAATCCAACATGATAGCAGACAAACTGAACAGGTCCATTTTATTGGCTCATGAGTGGTCTCTCAACATCAGGGTTGCGGAAAATATGTTCTGCCGATGGGGCCAACCTTGCTGCAATCCCTTTCCATCTCCCCTCAACGATAAGTGCAGTAGGTTCTTTGCCCTGATCCCCCCACCGGGGGAATCACAGAGAGACGTACTCTTTCATGATTGGCCCCTGGTTTCCTCTATGCTTACCCTCCAACTCTTCTAATCCCAAAGTTTCTCCAGAAAGCATCTCAATTGAACAGTACAGTCATCCTCATTGCCCATGAATGGCCTCATCAGATTTAGTTCCCCTTTCTTTGGCCTCATCTAGTTTGCCAACCACAGATTCTGGATCCAATTCCAGACTTCCTGTCTCACCAGACAGGCATGATTCACCCAGACATTTTAGGCCTAAAGTTGACTGCATGGTTTCTCCACTTCTATCAATAGCTAGACAACCCAGCCCCCCCCCCCCATCCTTCATATTCCTTTTGTCTTCCCATAAAGCTTCCACTAGGAAAATTTACAGAAGTAACTGGAAAAGATTTATATTTTGGGCACAACAGAGAGACACTGACCCTTTTTTAACACCAGTACCCGATGTTCTTGAGTTTTTGGCCACAATTATTAATGAAGGGACTAACTCCTCAACTATTAACATACAACGAGCTGACTTTTCTAATTTTCACATAGGAGTAAACAATTCCACCTTAGCTTCTTCAAAACTTTGTAAGGCCTTTAAAAGGGGAGCCTTTCTTCCTACACCCCTGTTTAAAGATCCAACTCCACCATGCGACTTGAATTTAATAATAGAAGCTTTAACTCATTAACTCTGTGCATAAATCGGAGCACTCTCTGAGGAACCGTATGATGTTACACCACAGTGCCTTCCACAAGTGCAAGTAACTTTACAGCTGTATTTTAGCTCACTGTTAAAAAATAAGTTGAAAAAATACCTGAACTTTATCAGTTACCTTCTCAACTTAGTGTGCAGCTTGGAGTTAAGTGATGAAAATTGGCTTGCCATGCACTCTGTCTTCCTGTGATCACAGCATGCCAATTCTGGATATGTTGCATAAAGCAAGTAGTGGCAGCCAATTGGATTCTTGCAATCCAAACCATCACTTGCATAACACCTCCACCTCCAGACCTAAGATTTCTTTGTTCTGTCAAAATAGATAAGAGTGTCCTGCAGTAGCAATTCCTTCTTTTTTTCTGAAATTTGCAGAATTTACCAACATTGCTACTGGATCCCTCTGTTTATTTTGTCAGGACTGTTCTGTGTGCTGACTGGTTTGCGATACTGGAAATACTGCCACAGTCATGGTCTGAGAATACAGCAGGGGTGAGAAATGCAGAAGGTCAAATAGGTCCAGTACAGCTGCAGCACAGATCTTTTTTTGAAAATACTGTGACCCACTTCAATAAAAGATCAGCTTAATATCTGTCTGCTGAGGTCAAAAGTAAGGTAATACAGTTTAAGAGAAGCCTTGGACTAACAAGAAGGGAGAGGGCAGCAGGCTCAGGTTGAAATATCAGACAGCTGTGGTTTGGAGCAAGGGTTATGGAGATTAGTAAATAAACAGTATATATGTTGTTTACTAACTAACAACATAGTGTTTTAAATGCCTGCAGTCCTATTACCCTGTACAGTTGATCTTTTATTTAATATAAAATTTTCCATGCTGTCGCAGACCACTTCTTTTGTGGTGTTTCATAGAGTAAATATCAGGTTTTTGCTACTGTTATTGTTTTGAATTTTTGTGACTGTTGTTGAGGAGTTAAAGCCATTGGCAGAAAGCACCTTATGAAATTTGGATTCAAAGTGGTTGACGTGGACAAAGCCCACATATGTTCTGGAGTAATAACCTTTTAGACAATGACTAGTGTAATTGTTTCATTTCTTTTTTTTAAGTTCCTCTAACTAAATGTGGTATTAAGTGCAGTCGAAGCTTAAAATCTGAAATTAAACACTATAGGATGTATTATCTGTACTAATATATATATATATATATATATATATATATATATATATATATATATATATATGTATATATATATATATATATATATATATATTTACTTATTTATTTTTATTTTTTTCCTGAGAGACTATATTGAGTGGTAGAAAAATGCATTGTTCAGAACTCAAAGAGTGGTCTGTTGTCCCATACAGACAGAAGTGTCAAATACTGCATTTAGTAGTTTTCTTTGGTCATTTCCTGCTGGTTCATTCACTCGGTCTCTTATCACTTTCTCACAAGTCTGCTGCAGCTTCTAGTTTTCCCTGGAAAGTGAAGGGAAAAATAAAGTCCTTTTCACATTCCACAGATTTGACCTAATCTGATTGAGATGGGAGGAGAGGGGGACAAGTCGGTAAAGGCACTAGTCAGCCGGAGTATGGGGCTCTTTCTGAGGAAACCACATATCCCATGAAGTTCTGTTTGTCATACCATACCCTCCTCTTTTATCCATTTCCCAGATAGATGTTTATGTAATGAAACTGTAAACACAAGTAGGGAGGGCTTTTGTTGGGGGAAATTATGCACTTGACTGGGGATCTGAAGTTTCCATTACTGCATGTTGGTTCTGCATTGTTTATACGAAAGTGTTGTGTACATCATGCTGGACTGGCTTTAATTTACTGATCAAGACCACTAAATTTCACCTCTGCCTTCTTAATTCAAGGTTGAAAGACAGTTCCATTGCATGGTTAAAGCAGTAGTTTTGCAACAATTGAGTAGAAATAGGCAAACTTAAGAGGGTAAGAAATACTAACAGGCAGTGTTCCAAGTGCATACCTCTCAAGCTTTTTTGAGAATTGTGGATGTTCAAAGCCAGAAAAAAGGAGATGGTGTTGGGGAGGACAAAAAATGGGCAGTGTTTAATTTAAATATTAATGTTACATACTTAGTTAATAGAATAGTTTTGTATCAACGTTCATTTTCTAAATAATGTGTGGATTTTGTCATTAACTGTCTGGTATTATCAGTCAGTTTAAAAAAAAAAAAAAAAAAAAAAAAAGAGAGACAGAGAGAGAGACAGGGTAAAAAATATGAAGAGAAAATCAGGGACAACTGAAGTCAGGCTGCTGATTTTTCTGTAACCAGTTGACTGCAAAAGAAGTGAAGTTGAATCCAGTCTATGATTTATGTCCAGCCAATGTATGGACCCGAATGTGTAGTGTAATAGTGTTTCGGGATCAGATTGCTTGCACTAACTGAATGGTATGTTGTTTCACATAGACTCAAGACCGACCCCCTCCTGGAGGGAGGAAAACATGGTGCAACGTTTACCTTAGAATACTGGTGTATTACTTTTAATTGGCTTGTGGATATAGTGACATTTGAAGAAGTTTGTACATCATTTGGACACGTAGTTTTTCACATCTGATCCTACGTTTTCTAAAAATAATGAACTGAGTTAAAACTATAATATGATTAATTATAGGGCTAGTCTGCATATTCACAAGAAAGTTTTGTGGTGTCTTAGTATAGTGAACGGCTAATTTTGGGGTCTTTCTTTTTAGAGCAAATTACAAGACAGTGGTGCTGTGTGAAGATAAGACAGACCCCCAGGAAAATGTTGCAGTGTGAGAAATGAAATGCTGTAAACAAGTAAAGTTTTCTAATACATAGTTTCAAATAAATGTCCAAAGTGGTAAGATATAGCTGTGTGGGTGTCTGCTCCATAACATTTCATGTAAATGATAGGCGTTGTGGTATTCAGTACCTGTACATGTCCAGTAAATGGATCACTGGTATTGGTTGGTATTTTGCAGTTGTTAATTTGCCAGATGTTTTGAACAATGCATTTCTGTGCTAAGTCTAGCCACTGTTGTAGACACTGTGTTCGTGTTCCTGCAATAAAGGCCATATACCCTTTTTGTTCTGTGGTGACCAGTTGAGATCAAGAAATAAATGTGCTGCTTACAATCTTTAGATTGCATGCAATATGGCACTGGCCAGCTTTGTGAGGCAGGAGTTACTGACCATCACAAAGTATTAAAGTGAGCGTAGTAGTATTTAATTTACTATGTATCCTTAATACTGTCCATTGTAGATGCTGGCAGTTGTTTTAACATTCAATTTAAGGAGGATCGCGTGGGGTTTGGAGCTAGCTTCCTGTTTTCTGACAGTAGATGGTCAGAGGGTGGCTGGATAAGGGAATGTTGTGTGATGTTAAGATGGAAGGTCAGAAATGGAAAGTCAAAGATAGTTATGTTATAATGTATCATTACAACCCACAGCTGGAAGGTGACTTCTCTCTACGGATACCAATAACCACCTTCATTTACTTTGGCTGGACAGCTCTCCTTGAGGGGGTCTATTGCTTGCCTTTAGAACTTCATATGACAAGCACTGATTTGACATTTTTCTTCCTTTCTCGTTTGACATTTTTGCTATACCACTTAAGTTAGGAAATCCATAAGGAGAGATGTTCCTTATCTTTGGATTTAGTCTCATACTTACAAGTGGAAAACATCTGGTCCTCAAAAACTTGTAATCTTTACCTTACTCTAAATTGGGAGCTGGTAGTGTTGGAGGAAAAGGAATTGTTTCCGTCTTTTAAGGAAAGTCAAATATGGAAGCCTAAATAGTACAAAATGAAGACTGAGACTGCACAGCAATGATATTCAACTATACTAGAACAAATTTAGAAAAATCAGGTTATGGCATTTGGGGAACAAGTGCCTAAATCACATGCCTCAGAGTGTCAGGCATCTGAAGAATGAGCACCGCAGATGGAAAAATCATACAAATCAGACAGCAGGGGGTCAGACACTGGGGAGACTGATCTCTCAAAATAAATGGTAAGGAAATCCAGCAAAAAAATTCAGGAATCTTACAAATGAAACAGACAACTAGGCAGCATGTTGGATCACTGGTAAGTTCTTGGCTTCACAGCTACACGGTCTGATGTTCAGGTCTAACTTCTGCCACTGTATGTCTGGGGTCTGCAGGTTCTCTTTGTGTTTGCATACGTTTTCTCTGGATATTTAGTGGTTAAGCCTGCATCACATAATCTACATCAAAAAAAGACATGTCTATAGTTTGTGCTTAAAGGTTATTCAATACTGTTGTTATGACTATCTTCAATGACTGTTTTTTGAAACGTATTACTAATGTTTTGAGGAAATTCTGCCCTTTATGCTATGTAACATATGCTCTTTCTACATCTACTTTTTTTATTAGTATTGTTGGAGATGGTACAGTTGTATAAGCAAATTTACCACAAATTAAAGTTATGTACTCATCATAACTATGCATCTGTGTTGTCCATTTTCATTCTTCCTCAACATATGGGTTACAGATTTGACCTCAAATCTGACTTGGCCGCTTATTGCAGACTTATGGATCCAACTCTCAAGCTCCTCCCTCTGCCTGTCCACCTTCTGTGGTCACTGTATGGAACAGAGGAACCAAACGGGTGCCCTCTTTCCGCTTTGTTAATTGACTTTTTATTTTATTTATTTTATTTTATTTTTATTTTACATTTGTTGACCGGGATAGTCCGACTGCATACATGTCCATTTTCAGTGAAGGCCCAGGGAGAAAAGCTCCAAAGTAACAAACAGATAAAGACAAGCAAATTACAGTATATACACATATTGTATTAACATACAAGTTACAGTCTCACATTTCAAGCCTATGAAGAATACAGTTTATATTCAGAAATATATTCAAATATGTTACAGTATTTTTTTCAAACCTATAGGTGCAGCTATATACAGAGTATCTGCAGAGATGTTACAGTTTCTATTTTCAAACCTTTTAGTGTAAGAGGTAAGTTGCTGTGAATAAAAAATTGCAGGGATATGGAAGTAGATTAGGCTTTAGTCAGGGTTAGAGCAAGGACATAACAAGTGAGTTTTAAAATACTGGGTTAGACTTTTTTTCAACTGATTAAGGGAGGGGTTCAGAGTAAGGTCAGATGGGAGTGAATTCCAGGTTTTACCTACTGAATTTGCAAACAAAGATTCTCCAGATAGATTGTTAGCTTTAACAGATTGAGCCAAAATTTCTTTAGTGGAACAAAGTGACCTAGGGTTCTTGTAGGGATGGATAATGTTTTTAAGGGAGGGCGTTTTTTTCTGGATGGTTAATAACCTTGAATTCTGCAGTAAGTTGATTATATTAAATTAGCCTAGGGAGTTCTAGCCATCCTAAGAGGTTTAGGTTTTGACAATGGTGCATCCTGTAGGGAGGTCCTGTGGCAAACTTGGCAATTTGATTGTAGCAGCTAGAGAGTTTGCGGAGATCAGTTTTGTTCAAGTTAGTGAGTATTGGCGAGGCATAGAGTAGAGTTGAAAGCAGATGGGTACGGGCAATGGCAGTCCTAGCTAGAGGGGTGAAAAAAGGTATGTTTTTTTATAGGGAGCCAAGTTTTTTATTAACAGTTTTAATAGTCTGGTTTTAAGTGCATACCATATTTGAGGTTGTTGTCTATTACAACACCCAGGAGTTTGGTATACATATCTGGTGAGATTATGGCTCCATGGTTAGATGTAATAGTACACAAAGGTTGAGAGGATTTGCGAGTAGGGGAGAACAGCAATAGCTTTGCTTTATAGGTCAGTGCTAGGCTATTGGCCCTAGGACCTATATAAGCCCAGCCAAAAAGTAACCCTGGCTTTCGCCCCCCAAGAAAATTATTTTCCTGCGCCCCTGTCGAGCACAGCCACAGAAGTGATCCCCGGGGTGAATTTCCTATTATTACGGTTTAATATCAGCTGTTGATAAGAGATCCAGTTTTCCACTGTATTAAAGGTTTTCTGGGTTAAACTAAGGAGATCTGTAGGGGTAGAGGCTGACCAAATCAAGGTGGAGTCATCGGCATATTGTATACAGGTTGCGTCTGGGATTACAGTGTGGCAGTCATTGATAAAGAGGGAGAAAAGAAGGGACCTAATATGGAGCCTTGAGGGACACCAAGGGTAACAGGGAGAAGGGTGGAGAGTTTGTCCTGTCAAAGGACAGCCTGCTGTCTTCCACTAAGATAAGACTGATACCACTGTATGGCATTAGAAAAGGAGAGAAGGGCTGTGGTGGTACTGTGCTGTGGTCTAAATCCATGCTGGGAGTTGGTCAGAAGATTATGTGGAATAAGGTAGTGTAAGAGTTGTTTATGGATACACTTTTCCATAATTTTAGCCAGAGGGGAAAGGACAGCTATTGGTCTATAGTTTGACAGGTCAATGGAGCTGCCTCCTTTGTGGAGTGGTATAACATGTGATATTTTCCAGATAAAGGGGATCGAGGCTTCGATCCCCTCTATCTTTATTTAGAGCCATTACAAAAGAAAATAAAGGACTCCGAAACAAAAGGATGCAACTGATATAGTAATCAAGAAAAGTTAGCGTTATTTGCAGAAGATATTATTTTGTGCCTGATGAATCCAGAAAAGGACATCTCAGTGTTGTGGACATTCTGAGACAATTATCTTTAGTCTTTCGGGTCATGGGTATTTTTATCAACTAGAGGAGAAGATGAAGGAATTTATGACTGTGATCTAGATACTACTACTTTTACTGAATTACTGTGCTCTTTTCCTGACGGATCGTAATGACTCAGTCTTACATGACACCTGCACCAGGAATGTAATGAATGTATGCTGAACAGGTTATGTGGAACAATTATCACCTTTGTCTGAGCATTCAGAACATTGCAGTAATGAAATGCAAGTCATTATTACATTATTAATTTACAATATGTGCAGTTAAAGTACAACCCTTAGCAGCTGCCACTGTTATTCACATTACTAAAAGTTGTAATCACATTGACAGAAACCAAAATCTGGCATGTGCATTCATCAATGTGCAGTCATGTGGAAGTTTTTCACCCAAGTTTCTTTCTTTTCTTTTTCCCACTGTTTCTGTTGTAAGATACAGATGAGGATATCCAGTGTGGTTACATGGGTAATATTTTTGTGAATTACTGCAACTGAACATCGTATCATATAATCACATACTCACTATATAGTGTGCTGCTGTGTTGCCTTCCAACTGCCTCTGTGCAGGTAAGCAACATCATATTGTTCTATACTATTGTGTTTTTCAGCTGTAAGTTCAAGTGTAAGGCAACATCTCCAACAATGATGATACCATTTATTCAGGAGAAATCAAGCAACATTTACTTACTGGGTGAGGAAACAGACTTTGGTAGTAGCTTATTGGGTGAGGAAACAGACTTTGATGGTAGTAGCAGTGGTTCAGACATGGATGTGGATCTCCTACCAAGACATAATGCAAACTAGAGTGAAGACGAAGACTGCAACACAGACGATGAGATTCCATTCACACGTCTCCATGAGAAGGCCATTGCCACTGATAAGGATGATGCCTCTGTCACAGCCATTCCAGACAGACCACTGCAACAAGACACACCTGACAAGTGATGGCAAAACTGACCACGACAGTGAGGATGAGGTACCACTTGCACTCCTAAGGAATGTTGGTGCACACACCAGTGGTCATCAAGCTCTATCTGATTTTGACACATAGGCAGAATTGCCTCTGTGTTCAAGAATGGACATGGCATTACTGACAGACATACGAAGTCCTCCACAATCCGGGCCAGTTCAAATACCGACAAGGATGTGGATGTGTTTAGAGTAGTCCAGAGTATGCGGTCTGGGATGGAGAAAATCCACTAGATTGGAGTCAAAGTAGCTCCTTGTCAAGCAGAGATATTATGGTTCCTCAGCATGGAATGTCTGTTAGTACTTCACTCACAAGTACATACAAAACAGTTGGTACTGCCAGTAGTCATAGAGCCATTCCAAATATTGCCAGGCTTCCCACTAAAGTACATCAAGTATGTCCATGTAGGATCTTGTGGAAAAATGTCTCACAACTGTACACATTGATGACTTTATGGGCCCAGTAAGCCCTCTAAACAACCTGGACTCAACACAAAGATGGACGTCATGAATTTGTTGTTGCCAGAGAAGCTGTACTCCCTTATTGCCAATGAAACTAATCACTATGCTGCACAGAGGAGGCCGCAGCAGGCAAGGTTGATAAGCGGTTACAGACAGTACTGAGAAACACAACATGCATACGGTTGGTTCCCAATAGCTGAGTACATGACCCAATAGTAGTTTGAAAAAATTCAGCAGTACTTCTATTGCAATGACAACCGCCTTAGCATACCACAGGGCTCCGTAGGCCATAGCAAGCTACATCATGTACGGCCAACACTGGATGCAGTACTTCATGCATGCAGAACACAGTATAAAGTGCATCGTAAGATCACAGTAGACAAAGCCATGGTTGGCTTCTGTGGACATTTGACATTTAGACAGCTTATGCCTGGTAAGCCAGAGAGGTATGGGTGTTGGCAGACTCTCACAATGGGTACATATGTGAATTCCAGGTATATACTGGAAAGGCAGAGCAGAATACTGAGACTGGGCTGGCACACTGAGTTGTAGCTTACTTAACTAGGGGACTGGTTGGCAAGAAGCTTCATATTTACTTTGATAACATCTTTAGCTCTGTCCCTCTGGCACAGCCATTGCTGGAAGATGGGCTATAGTACTGTGGAATCATGCTTACCAATAGGTCAGGATGGCCTCCAACATTCAACAGAAGGCCATTGTTAAAGCACCTTGAGAGTACTACAAGCAGTTGCAGAGTGGCCTACTGCTGACTACTGAATGGAAGGATAGCAGCCCAGTATTTTAGCTGTCAACTAATAGTAGCACAACCTTGTTAGTCTCTAGCACACACAGGAATAACCATGATGGAACAAAGGCATCAGTGCCATGTCTATCAGTTGTAAACATGTACAAAAGTTACATGAATGGGGTGAACTGAGCCAATCAGCTCAGGACACAGAATCCAACTGCAAGAAAGGCCTGCAAATGGTGGCTGTACATGTTCTGGTTCTTATGGGATGTGTCCGTGTCCATAGTGAAAGCTTTCACTATGTTCCGTGAAAGTAACGGCCACTGGCAAGTGTTACGCACTGGACGCATTATTCCAGCAACACAGTTACAGTTTCGAAGGAACCTAGGTATGTACCTCCTTGCCAGTTACAAGAAGAGGAACAGGTGCACTGAGATTACTGTCCCAGAGGCTGTGAGCTGATTTGAGCATGGATCACACTTTCCAGTGAAATGGCAGAAATCAAGATACAAAAACTGTGCCAGCAAGGGTAAATTTGCTATACGATCATGGGGATGCCCGAACTGCAAGATCAACCTCTGTGTTGAATGCTTCAGCAAGTACAAAGGCTATAAAGGTCTTGCGGATTGCTGACAGCAGATAATGTACAGTATGTAATGCACAACAGAAATAAAGTTATGTAGTCATACCTAAACACTATGAATCTTAGTATCATCCAGGATGGCAGTAGGGTGCTTGGAGACTCTTTAGCTCAATCCCATTGTGCTGCTTTCCTGGATATGCACAGTTTCAAGGATACCCCTGTGATGCCTTATTTCTGTTCCTGAAAGGACACATGCAAAAAGAAAAAGCATAGGCAAGTGTTTTTATTTTCTTATGTACCCTTTTTGTAGCTCTCCTGTCACTCTCTCTTCCTTCAGGTAAAGTAAAAGTATTTAAGTCAGGGCAAGACGCATCAGGTCAGTTCCTCCCTTTGATTCCTTATGTCCATTGCTAAAAGAACACATGGAAATGGAAAATGCAGAGGTAAGGCAGACTGCTGACACTGAAGGAAATCATAAGACAGTGCCATTCTCAGCAGTTTGATTGGGTAGCCAGAACAGGTACGGGACACTTCAGATGCCCTTGAGTGCCACTGAAGCCCCATGCCTGTCCTGTATTTATTAACGGAGTGGAGGTCCTGACCCTGCTTTTTTGCTTTACATGTGTCCTTTCTGTAGCCCCTTGTCAGTATCCATTCATGCAGCATTTCAGATAGGGCATGAATGTGTCTGTTTACAGTGATTTGTACCTGTGCCATTCTGATAGTATCAGTGTCAGTTGGTGTTTTCCTGGTTTTGGGTATGCACTTCTACAGCATCACTGCAAATAATGAACCTTATCAAAAGAATTATAACACTGTGGACAGGAGGAACAATTCAAACTGCCAAACAAGGCAATGCATATTATACACATATATATGTAGTAATCCAATGCATCTCCCAAACATCACCAGCACCTAGTTGCATTTCTTCCCTGTGCAGGTGCTTCTTTCTTATGACAGTGACACGGCCTCAATAGCAGGGGAATGACAACTGATACTGCGAGTGTGTGGCCCTACCTACCTTCACTGGGCTACCAGTCAGGACTCCAGAAGTGACAACTACAACTTGAGTTTTCCCAAATCTAGCGTAAAGGTACACTGGATTGCAAGAAGAGGTATGCATTGGAGTGGACTCCTGCAGTTGCTGGAAGAGAAGTGTTCCATCTACCCTGAGCCTGACATTATTGTGTTGCACATTGGAGAGAATGATGTCATCACTCATCCACTTGCAGAGCTGAGGATTCAAATCAGGATGATTTTTTGAACACATGCAATTGTTGTGGCCAAGTTGTCAGACTGTGTGGTCTGACATAATTCCTCGCCAGAAATGCAAACATCCAATGGGCAGCACACAAGGCCAGATGGTTAAAGAATGGGTTAATGCATGGCCTGATGCACAGGGTCGATGGATCAACAGTCAGCCATAACAGCATCACTACAGAAGATGCTCACCTTTTCAGAAGTGATGGAGTTCAACTAAATGAAGATGGCACTGACCTGCTCTTGACTGATCTCCATAACGGCATGATGGCAGCAATGCATGATATACTGACAACATGCACCTAGTGACAAAGGATGGAAAATAACCACGACAAAGTAGGACCACTATGGTAAGGAAAACTGCATTAAATTTTATGAAAACCTCATTTTAAGATGGTTTTAGTACTTACAGCACAGTAAAAGAACTGTAACTTTATGTTGTATTCATACGTACAGATATTACACGTTATACCTCAGGTTATGAAAATGATGATCATTTTCATATTTTGTTGAACAAGTCTGCTAGGGAGCTTTTCAACATGCTGAGTAAAATTTAATTTTAAGCTGGTAAAAGAACTGTATCTGTATGCTGTACACATGCACAAATATCACAGTTTGTTTATGACTTAGGTTATGAAATGCATTATATATTTTTTTCATATTTTGGTGAATACCTTTGCTAGGGAACATGTCAACATGCTGGATATGACCTACTTTTTGAAGACAGTATTAATACTTACAAGATGGTAAAAGAACTATCTGTATGCTCTTGTACAGATATCATGGTTTATTACTTAGGTTATGAACATTATGATATTTTTTCATATTTTGCTAAATAAATCTGCTAGGAAAGATGGCAAGGTGATGAGTGAGGTATCCTTTTGAAGCCACTATAAAAATGTACAACGTGATGTGATAATATGAATTGTGAGTATTACACATGGACATATATCACACTGCTTGTAGGATTATGAAAATCAAATTTTTTGTCATATTTCTGTGTATATGTGTGCAAGGAAGTAATACAAGGTCAGGGGTGAAATGTAATATTCACAGCAGAACAAACAAACATATGTCAATTTCTGCAAAAAAAAAAATGCTCATTATGACAAAGGACAGAAATCAAATACTCTGCTTATTTCTTGCATTATAGAAATAAAGATATTTCTCATTATTCTGCCCATATCTTTGCAAGGGAGCATGGTGATGGCACAGATGATGGGTCATTTTGAAGCAGATACTGAGCCACACAACTTGTAACCTGACATGTGGTCACGGTCTGTTACCGTTGATGAGATATTATGCTTTAATTGTCAGATTATGAAAAATATAATATTAATCATATTTTTAAGAATATCTCAGTAATGGAGCAAAACACACTAATGGTTAAGGTATCATTTTAAAGCTGACATTTACAGAAATAAATTAATTACAAATTGTGTGGCTCTACATGGTACATTCACCAAGATATTGTGATTTGTTTAACAAAAAAGGTAAAAAATATGCATAACATCAGTCTTCCTTGGCAAATATTTAATAATGACTTTGATGCACACTATCAGTATTTACACCAATGGAAAAATTTGTGTCTACTGAACAACTTTCGCATTACTTTTTTGAGTCTAGCTCTTATGGTTAAAGAGTTATGAACATTTGTTTTCTGTATGTTATTACAAATGGATTATCTGAAAATGAGCTCAGGCTGCACTGTTGTTCCTCGAAGTAAGGAGTCAATATTTTCTGAGCTGCTCCAGAGTGAATTTATCGCCATTTAAACCATCAGCGAAGTGTAAACTAAAATTTTTAACCTGGAAAACTATCTTTTTAGTAGCCATAACCTCTGTTAGAAGAGTCTCAGAACTTCAAGCCCTATCTTCTAAGTTCCCTATTTGATTTTTCATAAAGATAGATTGTTATGACCCAACCCATCTTTCCTTCTTAACATGGTGTCAGAATCCAAAATCAATCAATATATCAATCTTCTGGTTTTCTTTCCATGTTTCACAAACAAATGAGAGTACATGTTACATTTGCTGGATGTTCACAGACAGTTATGCTTCTATTTGCATAGAATGGAAAATTTAAGAAAATCAGACCAATTATTTGTTTGGGCGGCCACGGTGGTGCAGTGGTTAGTGTTGCCGCCTCACAGCAAGAGGCTCTCCGGTTCGATCCTCGGCTGGGGTGCCTTCTGTGCGGAGTCTACATGTCCTCCCTGTGCTCACGTGGGTTTCCTCCGGGTGCTCCAGTTTCCTCCCACATCCCAAAGACATGCTGTAGGTGTATTGGACAGTGTGTGTGTGTCTTCTGTGGAAGGTTGGGTGCCGGGCTGGCAATTCGACACCTTAAAAACTCCATTGCCAATCATGAGCGGACTGTGATCTGCTGTGGCGACCCCTAGCTTGGAAAAGCCATAAGAAGAAGATCAATTATTTGTTTCCTTTGTGGAGCCAAAACTGGGCAAACTAGTTACCAAAGTAACTTTAGCTAAATGGCTAACTGATTGCATTTCCTTTGTCTACATCAAATTGTATTCGTCTTTGTCAAAATCTTTAAGAGCTCATTCAACATCAGTATTTTTATCCAGATCTTCCATGGATGATATTTGTGCTGCTGCAACTTGGGCTAATCCTCATACCTTTATTACTCATTACAAATTGGATCTGGTCTCTAAGGGAAGAGCAGCCTTTGGCTCAACAGTGCTCAGGAATATCCTTCCTTATAGTCCTCCAGGGATTCAGGTAGCTTGGGACTCTGTTCCACTTGTTGAGGAATGAATGAAAATTGACAAGATATAAAAAAGTTATGTAATCACCATAAAGTTTCATCTGCGTTGTCCATTTTCATTCTTTCTTTCTCAACTCCCCTCCCTCCACCCCCCTTACAATTTTGATTGTGACTTCTGGAAGAATAAGAAGATACTAAGGGAAGCAACGTTCCTGCCTTTGAGCTCCAGATATTGGTTTCTCATATTATGATTGTTCCCAAGTTTCTAATAAAAAAAAAAAAAAAAAAAAAAAAAAAAGAGTTCATTAAACAAGATCTGAGGTATGGTAGGGGACTAGGGCATTTTGGGTAAGGGAGGAGCTCGAGAGTTTTTAGTATCCACAAGCTGTAGAAAACAGAGTTGAATCAGAGGTTCAGATCCAAACCCACTTGTTGAGGAAGACTCGAAATGGACAACACAGATGGAACGTTATGGTGAGGTACATAACTTCATTTTATAACAGACAAATGTAAGGAACAACAGGTCAGCAGAACAAAGAAATGTCGGTATTGTAGAGAAACATTATACAGTAAAAAGTCGCCTGGGGGTGAGTTTGGCATAATGTTTAAGGTCTTTATCTCAGATACAAGGTACAGGATTTGATTAGGATCCAGAGTTATTGGCCAAGCTCAAAATAGCCCTTCAGAGCCTACTATTCAGCTATGAGCCTATGAACCTAAGTAAAAATAAGGGGCCAAGTTGAAACTATGTAGCAAAGAAAATAATAAAAGGTAAATAGAAAACACATTTTCAGTATTTGAAAGACAACGAAAATTAACAAGGAAAAGAAGGTGATGCAGGAAAAGTAAGTTAGGAAATAAACTGCTAAGCTATCACATACCAGACATTTTGGAGCTCTGTCTTCACATATTTGGAATGACCTCTTTCCCATGGTTTAAATCAGCCTTATAACAACCCTCTTTACCCTTTATCTTACTGAATAGTCAGAACACACACTAACCTTTTATACTTGCCTCTTGTATCACTTTTTACCCTGCCATCTCCACTGGCTACCCAGCACAAAAGCGTGCAATAGATTAAGTTAAAAAATATAAGTGTCAGGCAGGCTACAATTTCTCTTTAACCTACTGTCTTGCCCCAACTCCTCTTCTGCAACATACTTCTTGCTACACTATATTTTTGATCCCTGACTTCTGTCTAGTCTAACATTTCATCATCTCCTTTTGCATCCTGTTTCCTACCAATTCCGACCCATGCTATGATTTATCTTCTCTAGTACTGATGACCGTATCAGGTAAATATTCTTGCTTGTTCTTTATTTCTTCACCTTGCATACATACCAAATATTACTAAATACATAGCATGCTACATTGCTGCATTAAAAATACTCAACTATGTTGTGAATACGACCAATTAAACATACTATTAGCCTAATGTTAACTAAATCGAGCAATTGTCTATACTGCTAATATACTCCTAAAAGAAAAACCTCACTAGTTTATTTATAGCATATTTATTCTCCGATATGCATGTGAAATGCACTGTTGAACAATTGATGTAATATGATTTTAAGAACAGCAGAACAGAGTTTTTCACTCTGGGACCCTTTTGCCAATGGCCACTGCTCTGTAGTGACTAACATTTCTAAACGTAGAACAAAAGGTACTTAATTAGTTTGGTTATTTTGAATATTACAGGTCTCCGGTCTGAAAAAATGAGCACTTTGATGCAGTGCACATGTAAACTATCATTAGATAAAGAGGTATTACTAAATATAAGGTTATACAATGAACAAAAATTTAGAAAATCGATTATGTCACAGGTTAAAGACCAGAATGGTGGATACTTATCGGGAGATAGTTATACAAGTTAGAAACCAAGACACACAAATGCAGAAAGCCTCATACATGGAAGGCACAGTCCAAAAACTGAGTAGAACACAAAAAGTGAGGACAGATTTCAGTGTGAAAGGGTTTTATGCAACTTAGATAAAGGCAGCTAAAATTAAACCATTAAAAAATGCTTGTATTACAAAGAAGGCAATTATGCATAAAGGGAACTGTAACAATGATTTACCTGAAAATTTACATAGGAGAAAGTAAGGTACTCTTAATGTAACAGTACTGAAAACATGCAGTGGGTAGCCACTTTGGAAGAGAACTGTATATGTTATAAGAGCAGGGTGAGATTATATATTTCCTAATTTGAAGATCAGTACAGGAACACGGTCACCTCACACAAAATGTTCTTTGGTTCAGTTCTCCATTGGGGTGCCTTCTGTGCAGAGTCTGCATATCACCCTGTGTTCATTCTCCGACATCCCAAATGCATGCAGCAGGTGATCTGGCACCTGTAATTTCTCTGCAGGTGTTTGTGCATGGTACACTTGTAATACATTAGAAAGGCCTAGCAATATACTTCCGTTCTCCTACTTGATTAAGGCAGAAGGCAGTAGCTGCTCAGGAGGTAGCTACGGGAGTTGGGTGTGACTTTAAAACATTAGATGGAACCCGAAGAAAGAGCAGAGCATTGACAAAGGTGCTAAAAAATGAGGTATCAGTTGATGACATGCAGATACCTGAAGTCCTGGATAAAGGAGGATGCAGGCTGAACATTGCTCTACTGGAAGACAAAGAACTCTATCAGAAGTAGAGAAAACGGCTGGCAAGATTATAATCCCTGATGCTAGGCATAATAACTTAAATCATGGGAATTAATGATAACAGCTATGAAATGTTACAGCTGATGGGCTAAGGAAGAAGGTAGCCAAATATTTAAACTATAGAAAAATAAGAAAATGCTTCTAGGTATGAAAAAAACTATACAGAAATAAGACAGATGTGTGAAACACATTAAAACCCCAGAATTTTGACTTTATTTCCATCTCTTCTGCTGTACAGTAATAATGACACACACCATTCCTTTTCAGCATTGAACCTGGCCAGAAATGTTCCCCAGAAGTGTTGGTTCCTCACCCACCTATAGACTGCCTGAGAAGGCCACCCCTACCACCAGGACAGGCTGGGAGATGGCTCAAAAGAAAACTGCATGTGGATGGCACCATCCCGTTTCCTGCTAGACAGTTTCATTCTGAATACTGTAAACCAATTCTTGAACCTCCTTAATGAGGACTGCAACCTGTCCCACTTTTAAGCTTTTACTAATTGTGCTCATTGCACTTGCTGATACATTTCTGCTGCACCACCATCTATGCAAAACCAAAAGAAGTTTGTTGTAACACATGTATCATCCCTGTTTATAATTTAAGCATTTCTGACCTTGTTAAGGACATCAGGTGCTAATGCATACCAGTTAGTGGCTTGCAGGAAGAATACATACTAACTTAGTGGGGAACATGAGCTTTTACGGTGTGTGTGTGTAAGCGAAGAAGCATAAAAATGCAAGTGCTCAGTGTGACTGCGACTTTAAGGCCATTTTAATCACATGTAAAAATAAAGGGAAAATGGGCTTACAGTGACAGAAGAAAAACAAAGTTACTTATCCTAACTCACTAGCCCAGTCAGGGTAAACAGGAACATTTTTAACTATTCCATTAGAAAGCACCATATATTTATTTAAGAATTACATGTACAACTCTGTCAGACTATTTTAATATAACTGTTGTTCTAGGACATTTTAGCAATTAAATCTGCCTTTTTGTCACCCTACCTTCAGGTTTCAAGTTAAATTTAGTGATTGAAGGCCAGCTCCCTGGTGGAAAAAGATAATGTTCGGCTTACAACCCAGGCAGCTTGAGTTTCACTAGCATATCATGCTACTGCTGGAACTGGCACAGGGAGAGGAGTGGCAAGAGTTTGACAGCTGTCTCTCTTTGAGAGGAATGTGTGTGTGAGTGCATGCCTGGGATGCATGCTCCCATGGATGAATCCCAGCTGAGATTGGAGACCATTCAAGGATTGATTTCATGGAGGCAATGCTGCTTTGAAGGGTTACCTCTCTACCCCTGGAAGTGAGCGACATGCCCTCAGTGATGCCTACTGTGAGCCAAACACTTGGCGTGTCATTGGACATGCTCCATGGTATTACAGCCTTAAGCAAAAACTCTCTACCTTTAGATTAATAATGTTGCCGATTCCCACTCCTCAGCTCCCAACCCTAGCAGGAAAAAAAAAGGGTCACACAGCTCTTGCTTCCATGGTGAAAGAATGGGCTAATGCAGCAACCAAACAAGCAAAAAAAAAAAATGCAATGATTGTTTTCTGGATATATTCGATAAGAGAACAATCACTGTTCCAATCGTACTGAATGGCATGTCATATTAAACCTCAAAGCTGTCCTCACATGATAATGTCCCCTCAAACCTCACTTTTTCCAGCCTACCCCCCAGTGCCCCATGTCCATGCGAAGACCAGCTATCCTCCTACCCTGCTGACTTACTCTGGTATTGCTGGGGTCAACTGTACATCCTAAGGGCATCCTGAGGGCTTGGCTCATTTGTGCTTCCATCAGGGAGGTATTTTATTTATGCACTATCCACACCCTTTCCCCATCCCACCCCTATGCTTGTTGACTGCATCTGAGGGCAACTCCCCTCTTCTGGACCACTCCTCCCCTTAGGAGGCATATCAGTGAGCACCTTCCCACCCAGGACAAGCAAGCCTGTCCTTTCCCTGCTGCTCCATCAGTTGCTCGAACTGCCAAGCAAACCCATGTCAGCTGGACTGTAGTCATAATTTTATCCATCTGTGTCACTGGAGTGGGCATGTGGTAATGGTGTTTTTATCCTTTTCAGAGGTCAAATAAGGCACTCAGTTTTAGGTTTGGATCTGGGGGTGCTTTCTTTAGTTGTGAATCAGCCTTTCAGACTTGCAGAAACATGAGTTTCTATTAGTGGTATTTCAGAAATTTTATGAAATTTTGTATAAAACAGAAAAATGGAGAAATCAAGAAAAAACACAAATGAAAATATTTACTGAAGACTAAAATATGCCAAGGTTAGAGGTAAATAAGGTTCAACAACTAACAGTTAAGATAAAAATGGTGATGTACAACCAATCTGCAGGAAAGTCTCCAGGAATAGATGGTATTCTGGTGGAAGTTAGGAGGGAAGAAAGTGATATACGATCTTGAAAGTTTTGTTTAACAGTATTTTAAAAGGAAGGGAAGCACCAAAATCCCATTTCAATTTTAAATCATGATTATAAAGTGCTTATGTCCATAAAGGCTAGAAGAAAGGCAAAGATGATGCCATAGCTGATAGACATGGACCAATGTGGTTTTGTAGAGGGAAGGGTAAACATTTAACAACATTAACAGAACAATGATGATCCAGAGGGAAATAAAATATAAGAAAATACTGCTGTTATTGGTGGTTCTCGATGCAGAGATTGCATTTGATAGAGTAAGTTGGAATTTTAACAGTAGGGCAATGGAAAATGGAAACATAAGCATTAACTGATACAATACAAGGTTAATTGGAAGGATCTATGAGGGATCAGAGGCAAAAATCAAAGTGGGAAGGTTCCTCTCTGACAGGTTGTGTCTGGACAGAGGAACCAGGCAGGGGTGTCCTCCTTCCCTTTTGTTATTTGCATTATATTTAGAGCCATTGGCAAAGAAAATAAGGGACTAAAAAAAATCAAGGATATAATTGGTATGGTGTTCAAGAAAAGTTGTCTTTATTTGCAGATGATATTATTCTGTACCTGATAGAACCAGAAAAGGACATTTCACTGTTGAACATTCTGAGACAGTTCTGAGTTCTTTCTGAATATAAAATTAGTGAAAATAAAACAAAGGCTATAGCTATAAACTATGCACCCACACATGAATTAGTTCAGCAATACCCATGCTTATGGGGACATGATAAAATGAAGTATTTAAGAGTATGAATTAAAATGATTCAGTTATGGCAGCTGGGAAGAGACTAAACAAAAGATAATACAAAAACTGAGAAACTGTATGCTCTGTTATATGGATATGGATAGTAACATAAAAGCAGTTGAAATGTTTTTAGTCCATTTAGTTTTATGCACAGGTCAGGCATTTTTATCAACCAGAGAAGAAATTGTGGGGAGTAATTAATAAAGAGTTGAAGTATTTTATTTGGGAGGGGAAGAGGTCAAGAGTCAATTGTGATAAATTGATCCTTTCAGTAGGACAAGAAGGTTTAGGAGTACCTGATTTGAAAGGATATTTTAGAGCTACATATTTAAGGCTCTTGTACACAACACAAGCAGAAAACTGCTATTCAAAGGGGAAAGGGATGATGATGATGAAGCAGGGGGTAATTCAAGTAACAAGGAAAGAATACGATTTTGGATGCAGATCCTTGAGGAGAATGACAGTCATTCAAAATATTATATTCATAAAGTAACAGAAAGTATACCAAGAACTAATAAGCCAACACGAGCATGGAGAAATAGATTCTGCCAATAGGGATGACTGCAGTTATGGAGTATAGAGAATAGACAAGAAAGGTCTGGATTTTACCTGAGGAAGATGGCAAAGGAACAAAGGTAGTAGAAACAAATAATTAGAGAAGGAAAGGTAACAGAATAAGAAAAGGACAAGACGACATTTGGATTGCAGGCTAGTGACTGCCTTCCCTATCACAGATTAATATCAAAGTATAGACAAAGAGAAAGGGGAATCCTAAATAAAAAAATCTGTACTGGTTGAGTTTTACATTAAATCTAGAACAGAAGCTGCTGTTAAAATAGAGTAATTAGGAGGGCATGTAAAATATTGCACAATAACTACAGGAATCGATCCGAGGAGGTCAGAAAAGACAGGGAAGACAGATTAGATAAGCCACTTACAAGGAAACAATGGGAGGACATACATACGGCTCCCAAATATGCAACAAAATCTAGAAGATTTAGGATTTTTGTCTGAAAGTGTTTGCATAGATACTTTTGTACCCCAAGCAGACTCCAAAGATTTTTTCTTCAGGTAGACGGCAAATATTGGAAGTGTGACGGTGAAGGAAGATAACTGGGAACGCGTGTTTTGGGAGTGTACTTAGCTGACAGACTTTAAAAATCGCCACAGAGTACTCTGTCAATAATACTGGGTGACTAAATGAGTGTAATTAAGGAAACTATTTTTTTTTTTTTGAGCTGGGATGCAAGATCTGAACTGCCTTGACATAGTAAGACCTTGTTAAGTTTAATTCTGGTGGAAGGCATAAAAAGCAATTACTAGAAAATGGAAATCAAAATCTAAACCAACTATACTTGAAGTAGTAAATACTGCAACAAAGAGAAAAGAACAGGAAGTGGGTATCTTTAGAAAAGGACAGGAGTAAATTACACAGGAAAAATGGAAGTTGTGGGAACAATACATGAAGAAAAATGTTTTGGAGGCGAAATAAGGTTTAACAAAATGCTGGAACTGAATAATGTATGTAGGGTTGCTTAAATTAAATAATATATATGTGATGTGTGTGTTTGTAAATGTGAACTGGTTAATATGGTTTGATTACTTTTATATTATTCTTAAGTTTGCCTATGTCACAAGTTTTAATCCAGTAAAGGTGTTTACAAAAAAACAGCGTTGCTCAATCCTAGAAGCTTCAGTAAGAAATTGCTTATCTGACCCTAGAAAATACTGACATCAGGATCACCAGATGGGTTTGGTACAATGGTTAAGGTCTTCACTTCATAAACACAAGGTACAGGATTTGATTCAGACCTCAGGAAACTGGATAAGCTTAAAAGGACTCTTCAGTGCAGTTAGTTTAGTATTCACCTATGAACCATGGAAAAGAGGTTTCAGTGTAGACATAACACACCTTACCCATCAAAATTCAGTGCTTGCAACTCATTTAGACCCTTGACTCAGAATGTCTCTGTTACATGTGGCAGTGTGTCTGCATTCTTCTGCAATTCCATCACATCAAAACATATATTCCTATACATCAAGAATACAGTCTTGAACTCCTCCACATCTTAGTGACTATAAATAAAACTTCTTATCATATCTTTGCCAACTACAGAACCCATAAAGCATACCTAAGAAATTATCCCTTTAATGACAAAACAAACATTATTATTACTGAAGTGAAACTTACTTAGGCATGGTAGCACAAGTTCAAAGTGAAACGGAAGTGAGAATCAGCCGGACGGTGGCACTGTTCAGCACCTGACTGCATAAAAGACAATGCTGGTGCAACTGCTTTCTTATGAGTGGCCTGGATGAAAAATAATAAGTCTGCTAAATATGTAACTGTAGTACCTACTGTTATTTTCTGCAAATTTTTCTGTCATTAAAAGTCACGCATTTATTGGACAAAGCTAAATTCTGAAGCAGGACAGGCACAAAGCAAGATATGTAGACAGGTTCAAGAACTTGGAAGAAATGCAAGGCAATGCCTGAATACGGAGCATGAGCAAGACTCTGCTCTGCAGTACTCTAATGTAGACTGCAATCCATACCTCTCAACCTCTAAATGCTAGAAATCCGGACAGAGGCAAAAATAATGGGGGGACGACAACAAGGAGGACAAAAGACTAAAAATAGGGGTGGATTATAAATATTGTTCTTGTAAACACAGAAAATTGCATGAACAACAATTTTTGCATTAGCATGCTTTTTCTGAAGGTTGGGCGGCCACGGTGGTGCAGCGGTTACCGTTGTTGCCTCACAGCAAAAGGGTCTCCGGTTCGATCCTCAGCTGGGGTGCCTTCTGTGCAAAGTCTGCATGTCCTCCCTGTAGTTGCATGGGTTTCCTCCTGGTGCTCCGGTTTCCTCCCACATCCCAAAGACATGCTGTAGGTGGATTGGACACTCTAAACTGGCCCCGGGCGTGAGTGTGCCTTCGGTGGAAGGTTGGGCACTGGGCTGGCAATTCAACACCATAAAACTCTACTGCCAATCATGAGTGGACAGATGATTAATAATTAATTGAATGTGTTTTTTTACAATATATGTAAAATAATGTGACATTATATTTACACATACATTTTGTAGTATGTGTGTTTTTTTAGTATGTAAACATATATGCGTTTACACAGTTTTATTTGACTTTTTTAAAAACTGTGTCTTTAATGTCTATTTCAGTGTTGCACTACTAATTAATTATGTGATTTAATTGTTTAAAGTGTTTAAATGTGAAGAAAGGGTAGATGGATGTTTTCTGAAGAAGTTCATGATCATTAAATGTGAATGAAAGCTTAATGAAGTGTCCGTGCTTTTCTGAGGAATAGTGTTGGTTTTGATCTTTGTTTCTTTGTATTATGTATACATGATTCTCAGTTGTGCACATACTGAGTGCTGCTGATTAAGAGGATCAAATTGCACCCCACAATAAATACATGGGACAAGGGGTAAAGTGAAACTTAACAGCAAAAGAAATAAATAATTAAAAAAAAAAAATCCCCTAAACTACAGCGCTCAGAGAATGGTGCCCGCATGTGGCCAGAAATTGGTTTGCCCCTTATCTTTGTACAGTAACTTCAGATTTTCATACTCCCCTTCTCCCGGATGATCGAAAGCTGTAAGTCACCATCTTCCTTCTAGATTGGCAGGATCAAAAGATAACTTGCTGCAGAATGAAGGTACTGAAAGTGTGAATCTCTACACTTCTTAGGCTATGAATTGATGACGCTTAAATCTGAGCAATTACTTTCTTGTGGTTGTTGTCAGGGTAGAACCATGGCAAAGACTACATGCAGATAGTAACTGTATTTTGATGAGTCTGCCATCCTTTCCTCAAATTTGATCTGCTGTAAGTAGAATTTAATTATAGACTTCAACTTACATGATATGGTGCATGGCTTTTAGGGAAAGGGGAAGCAGGAATGGGAGGGTCACTTGTTTAACTCTGATCAGTTTAATACAAAGAATTCCTAAAAAAATTGTTGGTAGCTGTTCGGTTAGCGGAAATGATGTGAAAGAGTGAAATGACTACTCCCTTGACATATGTCAGAAAAGTGCTAACAAACCGCTTGCATAAGGTGTCAACAGGGAGAAGTGCTTATTGACATACCAGGCCAGAACCGGAAATGTTAGCAGTTTAATGGGTAGCAGCACACTTACCATTTGGTGATAGAAGGTTGTAGGTTCTAGTCCTATACCAGATAGTTATAGTTGGATTACTTTTCTAATACTGACACTGCAGAGTAGCATAAGGGGATTGCTGCATCCCCGAGTGTGTCATGTTTCAGATGAGATGTTAAACCGAGGAGCTATCTGCCCGAGTTGGGGGTAGCTCAGGCCATGGCTCATAGCCTTCCATCTCCAAAATTAGGAACACTAACCCTCATAATGTGGAATAAATGGGTAACATCTGGAACACATACTAACAGCCTACTAAACAACTTCAACAAAGAAGGTCACAGGATGGTTAAAATATGCTGTTTTTTATTTATGAAAATGATCTTTTAATGAATTATGTGTTGTGTAATGTGCTGAATCAAGACATTTTGTTATCATTTCAATTTAAAATGCTTCACTTGGCTGTATAAAGCCTTGCAACAAACTTACTCCAACTGTACATACCCCTGTAACAAACTTACTCCAATTGTATTTACTTCATGTCATACTACTGCTGTATATTCTACAGTAATGTACTCATGTCGCATGTATTTTCTTTATTTATTATTTTATTTATTTATTTTACATTTGTTGACCGGGCTAGTCTAGCTGGATACATGTCCATTTTCAGTAGAGGCCCGGGGAGAAAAGCTCCACAAAAACAGAGGTAGTTAAACAGAAACATCAGAAGATTGAGTAAATATTATTACATTCAAGGAGAAATCAGACACACAGGTTATACAAATGGTTAAAAGAGGTACATACTTAGAAGGATCTAACTTAGATTAGTCTAGCATGGCTACAATACAATATGAAACCTTAAGGTTTTTGGGTTAGGTAGAGGCTTTAGTGGGCCAGGAGAGTTTACTATTAGTCAGGATTAGAGCAAGGGCATAGCCATTGGGACTTGTATTTTCTTTATGTTATTGCATCTCTTGTATGTTTTCGGTTTCTTGTCACCTGTGGAGCTTTTCTCCCCAGGCCTCCACTGAAAATGGACTCTTTGGCCTGGTAGACTATCCCAGTAAACAAATGCATATAAATAAAATGAATATGTTTCACTTCTATATTACCGTGGATATCAGTTAATATGTAGCCAGTTTCTAACTCTTGCCCTTACTGAACCATCAGCTTCAGCCTTCACCTAGGGAAAAACAAGTACACAATCAATTGCATTACATCCCTCCAAAATTAGAAAATGGAAGAAGACAAACTGCACTTCCTCTCGCCTGTTAATTGCTTGGGGGGGGGGGGGGGCAGCTATCACAGTACTTAACCTATAAACCTAAACTACAAAAACAATTTTCCCCAACTTTTAACAAACGTAACTAACAAACTGTATCAAGCAGTTATCTCAATGAGTCCATAATAATATACATTTTAATGTAATGTTAGTATTTAATGGAAAGTCACATAACAGCACTTATTCATACAGTTAAATATTAGGACAAACACTAGGGCACCAGGAAAAGTGAAAAATAGGAAAGAGCACCCAAATTAAAAAAAAAAGAAAACTGCCTCATCCGGATCTAGAAAATGAAGAGAGGATGGGCAAAAAATAAATATACAGCACTATCTTCTTCTCTGACTTTAGTTTTGGTGTCTTCTCTAGAGGTACATGCTGTTCAAGGCAGATACTCTGTCTGACTGGCTGTTAAAGCAGTCAATCTTATGACAAACACTAGACTACGTGAAAAATAGATGTTCCCCCTCATCATAATAAAGATGAGAAAAAAGGCTCATATATATATATATATATATATATATATATATATATATATATATATATAAAAAAAAAAAAAAAAGCCTCCTCTGGATCCTGAAAAGGAACAGAGTATAGTAAAAAAGTAAAAATGCTGTTGTCTTTCGGCTTTTCCCGGTTAGGGGTCGCCACAGCAGAACTCCGGTCCGCTAATGACTGGCAGTAGATTTTCATGATGCCGAGTTGCCAGCTCGACTCCCATCCTTCAACGAAGGCACAGCCATTCACGCATGTCTTTCGGAACGCCACTCGACCCGTGGGGAGGACATGCAGACTCTGCACAGAAGGCACTCCCCGCACACTAGCTGAGAATCGAACAGAAGAACCTCCTGCTGTGAGGCAACAATGCTACTGCTGCACCACCGCGGATTAACACTTTATTCTTTGTGACTTCAGTTCTGGCGTCCAGTTGAGAGAGGGACATGTTATTCAAGGCACAGCCTCCCTCCACCTGGCTGCTGAAGCAGTATTGCAAGACAAACACTAGAGCATCAGGAAAACTGAAAAACAGGTGTTCCCCTCATCTTAAAGACACAAAGAGCACACAAATGAAAAAGCCTCCTCTGGAGCTTGAAAAGATAAGGAGGGTGGGCAAAATGTTAACAGTTTCTCCTTCTTTGACTTTAGTTCTACTGTCTGCTCAAAAGGGCATTCTCTTAAAGACAGACATTCACTCCATTTATCTGCCACAGCAGTCAATTTTATGACAAATACTGTGCCAGGAAAAGTGGAAAATAGTTATGCCCTTCATCTTAATAAAGATGAGGGAAGCGTACCTAGATTAAAAAATGCCTCCTCCACATCCTGGAAAGGAAGGAAGTGTGAGGAAAAAAATACAACACTTTCTTATTCCTTAACTTTAGTTGTTTATGAGATTTCGTAGAAATTGGCTTTGCATTCTAAAAATGAAAATTAAAGCAGATGGAAGGTTGGCTACAGACACAAGGTGCAAGGTTTGATTCTCACATAGGGTAATTAACTAGGCTTAAAATGGTCTACAAGGGCAGTTAGCCCAGTACTAATCTATAAACCTATAACAAATGTTCTTTACACTTAGCATCCACAGACTTCTTAGATGTTATAGACAAAAGAAAAAAAAAACAAAAACAGTTCCTGCTTACTATTTGTCTACTTTATGAAAAGGAAATGTCACTTACATAAAACACTTTTCAAATGGTTAGGAGGCAGACTTAAATTTTTATGAGAAATTTACTAAAAAAAATGGGGGTATAATGATTAAGATATTTACCTCACAGACACAAGATACAAACTGGCTGGGCTCAAAATACACCATAAGGGCAATTAGCCTAGACTTACTTATGAACACTACAAGTAATTAGCCCTTTTTTCTTTCTAGTAAAATGGTGATCATTTAACTATTTTATCATTATGAATAATCAAACTCAAGAAATACATGAAGCTGCAAATTTTGTGCTTTACCTGGTAAACTGTTTGCTATTTTACGCATTACAAAGGAATACACTGACAGGTAACGATGACAGAAAGAACAGTCCTGCTGTGTGAAGCACTCGTCAAAAAAGTAAATCTTCAAATCATACAGATGTCTGCGTCTTTGTATGGTCACCCTCCTGCATATGATGCCAGTATAGATTTTTTTCACTTCTACATGAGACATACAGTGGATATAAAACGTGTACACATCCCTGTTAAAATGCTTTTTTTTTGTGATATAAAAAATGAGACCACAATAAATCATTTCAAAACTTTTCCCACCTTTAATGTGACCTATAACTTGTACAATTCAATTGAAAAACAAACAAATCTGTTAAGGGAAACATATATTAAAAAAAACATACACTAAGCTGGTTGCATAAGTGTGCACACCCTTAAATTAATACTTTGCTGAAGCACCTTTTAATTTAATTACAGCATTCAGTCTTCTTGGGTACACACCTGCCATCAATTAAAGGGACTCTGATTAACCCCAAATAAAGTTCAGTAGGATTTTCCTGACATTTACGCAGTTGCCTGCTACAGCAAAAGCAATGGTTCTCAGAGAGCTTACAAAGCATCAAAGGGATCTCATTGTTGAAAGGTACGAGTCAAGAGAAGGGTACAAAAAATTTCTACAGCATTGGATATACCATGGAACACGGTGAAGACAGTCATCAAAAAGTGGAGAAAATATGGGACAACAGTGACATTGCAAAGAACTGGACGTCCCTCCAAAATTGATGAAAAGACAAGATGCAAACTGGTCAGGGAGGCTACCAGGAGACCTACAGCAACACTGAAGGAGCTCCAGGAATTTCTGGCAAGTACTGGTTGTGTACTACATGTGACAACAATCTCTCGTATTCTCCATATGTCTGGATTATGGGGTAGGGATGCAAGACAGAAGCCTTTTCTTACACAGAAAAACATCCAGGCCCAGCTAAAAATCTGCAAAACAATACATCAAGACTCCCAAAACCATATGGGAAAATGTGTTATGTCTCAAGCTGACAGATTTGGAGTGCTTTTGCAAGGAAGAATGGGCAAATATTGCCAAGTCAAGATGTGCCATGCTGATAGACTCTTACCTAAGAAGACTGAATGTTGTAATTAAATCAAAAGGTGTTTCAACAAAAGTATTAGTTTAAGGGTGTGCACACTTATGCAACCAGCTTATTGTACGTTTTTTTATTTTTTTATATTTGTCCCCTAACAGATTTGTTTGTTTTTCAATTAAATTGCACAGGTTATAGGTCACATTAAAGGTAGGAAAAGTTTTGAAATGATTTATTGTAGTCTAATTTTTTTATATCACAAAAACCTGGCATTTTAACAGGGGTGTGTACACTTTTTATATCCACTGTAAATATCTGTATAATTACAAATAAAGCTTTATCAAGCCACACATCTTTAGCTTTCAAAGCACTGCAAACTGTTCACAGATGCCCAGTGTCATTTCCAAATACTAACAAGAGTCCTGCAGTGGGAAAAGTTCTGTTCTTCCCAATGGTAAGACTCCATGAGCTAGAATCACTGAATCGGATTTTCAATGAAAAGTTCACTACAAATCATTTTACACACAAACACACGCGATTTCTTTCTCCCCTGCTGTTTATGTTTTGGCTCTCTCTCTCCTCACCATTAAGATTTGGTTCCATATTGTCAGCTCCCATATTGTTTGGTCCTCTCCGTTCTCAGAACCATAGCAGTACTCCCAAGTATGGCCCACACTGGAGGGGTCTCCATTTCAGAAGAGCTTGTACTCATGAGGGGTGCTAAATTCAATCATATGCAGGTTCTGAGGGGTGCAAGCCACCATGCACAAACAGTGAAATGCGCCAGGCAAAGAGCTGCCATAGTGTGGCTTGCAGGGGAGCTCCGTCTGTAACTCATTCATACCCAGTGCGTGTGAAATGTCACAATCCATCAGTCTATTCTCAATTTTAGATTCTAAAGCATTTTCTGAAAATCAAACTAAAGAACAAATGCCAGACAAATATAAACATATTCTGACCAGTAAATGCTATTAAAAAAAGAGCAAAAAAGTATTATGTTTGGCACCAACTCTTTACAATCACAGAAGCTGGTGTATTCATAGTTTCTATACCAATACTATAATATATTGTAATGCAGAAAAATCCAAAATTACAATTTTTAATTTTTCACATTCACCTGTTCAAATCACTGAAACTGTACAGCTTACACACATGGTGTCAGCAGCACTTTAGTTCAGAAAACTTGAATTTTTACAAAAGGGCAAGAAATTCCCAAGTGCTTATTTATTAAAATATTAAAATTTCTGCTTACTTGATCCAGCCACATCATGCAGAGGGATAACGCCCTTACTGAACCCCAGAACATCTCTGTTCAACTAGTGGCATATGTGCTGGAGGGATCAGGCTGGGGAGAATGGAAGTGAGAGACCAACGCTGGCTCATTTATCCTGGTGGGAGAAGGACTGCCTAGTCACACTGCAAAAGCAGCATTAAGAACCTAGCGAGTTCCACTCTGCAAGCAGCATACCATATGGTCAGAGGCTGCCCATGCACTGAAGTGTGTCTACACTTCCGGAAGGCAACAACTGCAGAGTTTGCAAGGCTACAGCTGGGTAAAGGGAAGTTTGTACATTCCCTGGCAGCACTAGGACTTTGCATCAGCATCCTAGATATTCCACACTGGCCTGTGACATGGCTCAGTTTGAGCCTGGGGAGGCTAAGACTGCTTTGATAGACCCAGTGAACAAGGAGAGGAGTTAATGGCAGAAGATCGCTGCAGGAAGGGGAAAAATTATGCCTATTTGCATAAATAAAAATACAAATAATCCTTAAGCCGTACAACTTACAGTGTAATTATCAATGTCAGTTTTCTCAAAACATCATTTAAGGTTTAGTATGCAAGTCAGCTGGTTATGGAAATATTAATGTGTGTATGGAAACATCTCTTAATTACTGGCAAACAATTAGCAATATTTCCAGTGTAGTGCATCACACATGGATAGTGACAGTCTATTTTTCTGCCTCTCACCATGACATTTCACAAAGTTCCCTCTCAGTTACATGTACCTCACTCGGTTATGAAAATATGAATGCAAATATCAATACCAAGTAAAACAGTGGTTAACAGATTCAAAGGTATTCCAGGGCCAGTGCGTCTCAAGACCATTCACACATTGTCAGTACTCTCCTGCAGGCCACATCTCCTTTCTACAGGAAGGCCAAGCCAATCAATCCCACAGTATATTTGTGGATACCCATCCAGTCATCTAACCTATATTTAAAGAAAGAAAGGAGGTTGTATTGCTTAACATACAAGAGAAGTATCTTCCAGAGGTTTGGGAGGCACTGCATTTTATTTATCTGTTGGTGAAGATTTAGGTCCCTGGTTCTAGTTTTGTACTTGCAGAAAACAGGAGGCTCAGGACAATTTGGTCGCTAATGGCAAGTCTATAAGGCATTGAACAAAGGGATATTGATTCCACCTCTCTTGGCAGTTCAGGGACTTTAGGCCTGTGATTTTTTGATTAAGAACCTTTAAATATTTTTAATTGTTTTTAATAGGTTTAGTGAGATACATCCAAAATGGGGTGTTGTACTCTATAACTGGCCTGATCAATGCTGAGCAAAAGGGACTGATTATCTCTTTAGCCACTGATGATATTCCTTTGGCAATTAACTGGGTTAAATAAAAGGATTTTCTGACAACTTTTGTTAGAAGATGGTCAAAAGAGGGACCTATCAACCCAAGTACCTATATCCCTAACCACATTTTCGTTAAGTAAAGGTGTTTTGTTTAGACTGTATAATGAGGGCAAGTTTATCTACCAAAAGTGATGATACTACACTTTTTAGCATTTAGCTTGAGCCCATTTTTAGTTTACTAAAGGGAGTTCATTCCTGAGGGTTTGGGGCTTATAGTACAACTTAACACCCCCCCCCCCCCATAAACACACAGTTTGTAACCATCTGCAAACTTTGTCAGTTAAAGGTCTTGGTTCTCTGGGTTGTAGCTCTGAGAAGCAAATAAAAAAAAAATGAAATATTCCAGCACTAAGCCATGATGGACACAACTGTGTAGGTTCTGTCTTTCAACCAGTTTGCTATCCATCTTATGACATGTAGATCAGTTTTAAAACATTTAGCTTTTGTGTGATATCAGCATGTGAAATGGTTTCAAATACCTTAGCCAGATCAAGATATGCCCAATGCACTGCATGGCCACCCTCTACAGTCTCTGTAACCCTTTCAAGGAAATTTGCAAGATTAGATGACATGCTGCAGGTAGACTGGACACTCTAAATTGGCCCTAGGTGCGAGTGCGTGTGTGTGTGTGTGCCTTCTGTGGAAGGTTGGGCGCCGGGCTGGCAACTCGACACTGTAAAACTCCACTGCCAATCATGAGCAGACAGATGATCCGCTGTGGCGACCCCTAACCGGGAAAAGCCGAAAGAAGAAGAAGAAGACAGGCAGGATCTATTAATCACAAAACAACACTTTTGGGGTTAAGTCTAATAAAATTCTTGATATCACTGCTTATGAGGTCAGTTATAATATGTTCTATAACTTTGCACATGAGGCTTGTAAAGCTGATAGGTCTGCAACTACCAGGCTCAGATGAAAGGACACCCTTATGTAGGGAAGTCAGTACTGCTGTGTGCCACTCATTAGGGACAAAAGCAGCAACTAAACATAAGTAAAACAGTTTGAGAAGTGTGTTTGCAAGGGCATGTTTAACACTATTAATTAAGAAGCCAGGTCCCATGGAGGTAATATTTTTGGTCCTGGTTGTCATTTTTAGTAAATGATTTTTAAAGATAGAGGGAGAGTATGGGATTCAGATATTCTGAAGCTTTGACTATAGGTGTCAGGGGGTGAAGGCGGCACAAAATTTGTTCACAAGGATACTGGCAATGTCAAATGGGTCAGAATAGGAGGTTCTATTATGAATAGGTTCTGAGCAATGTAGACTACTGTTTTTTAGTTTTCTAACATAGCTAAAGAATACTTTATAATTATCATTGACTTCAGAGGTCAGTCTAAGTTCATGGACTCCTTTATTGGACCTCATAGTGTTCTTCAGTTTTATTTATTTTTTAATGGTTTTGATATTACCCTTGAGAAGACGTGTTCTGGCCCTACTAAATAATTTATGGAGCTTCTTTCTTTTGTTTAGTTTATTTTTGACAGTGGCCACCAGTGTGGTTTGTCAATATCCCCACTGCCATATATTCTAGATTAACAATCTTACTCTTATTTTGTTTCTTACACTATACTATTTTATAATCTGCCTATTATTAATTGGTAACTCACTTAGAATCCCCAAAAAATGTCACAATGTCATAAGGAGCTACGGGTGTTACACAAAAGCATACAAAAAGGTGGTATAGGTGTGACTGAATTAAGCCATACATCCCACTCACAAGCAGGGATAACATCATAAAGTGGTGTGAAAAGATGCCGAGAGGGTAACACCCTCACAGATATGGTGACATGCCCCTCTGTGCCCACCCAACTGTAGTAGCGCAGGCTCTCATTTGAACATCAATTTCACTACTACGGGTTGAAGACCAGCATTGTCCTCTGCATACTCACCCTCCCTTATTGAAGATGCAAGCAGGCCAACCCCTCATCATTCCTCTTTCACCCAAACAGCTTCAGTAGAAGCCTAAGCAGCTACCTGACCTCACACTGCCTAGGCCGCAGTCAAAACTCCCCTTGTGCCATGGAGCTGGCAGGCTACTATTTATGTTTATTGCCAACAATGGATGCAAACATGCTCACATTTTACTCTTCAGATCCCCAAATTCTTTAGAGAACAGTTATTATAATGTATAGCCTTTATTCTTACAGTTATTAATATTGGTGACTTTCTTGTTGTCATCCATAGCAAATCAAAAATGAAACAAAATGCGCCTCAGCTCAAATATAAGCACTCTAGTGTGAACATTTCTGGAGAAAGGACATTCTCTATTTTGTGTAAGAGGCTAACTGCTTTGGTTCTGACCAAATGCATGCTGACAAAACAATACCTACACAAAAAAGGAAAGACTGGTTGGTATATAAAGGACTAAAGTATCTCCTATTACGGTAGCTAATATTCTTGCATTGGAGAATCAGAGACCACAGGTAACCCAAGTGGTTTCTTGTGTAAAAGGTTATAATACAATAGCATCTGCTTCCAAATGTAAGGATAGTTACAACTGCAAATGCCATGGCATAAACTAGAAATTACATTTTAAAAGTTTTGGAATATTTACCATGGTTTTATTTGATTAAGTTTTAGATTTTATTAAATACTCCCCCTCCCTCCCGAATGTCCAAATGGATAAATGCTTCTGTGCAGGTCTGTCATTTGAGTTTTATTCATTACTGAAAAGATATACTGTCCAGAAACAGGCACTGTCCTCATTTGGGAAGGTACAGAAGCTACACATGGGGTGGTGGGAGCTATACATACCTCTCAACTGTCCAGACTTTCACAGAATGTCCAGAATTTGCCTCATTTTTGGCCTCTTCCCATAAAATTTGTGGTTTTCTAGCAAATCACTGAGGTTTGAACTTGCTAAATAATGACATACATTTGAGTTTCAGACTTAAAAGCCTTCAGAAAATGCTTGCTAACACAAATCCCATTATTCTAGGAACTTTCTAAGTTTATAAGGCCAATATTTAAAATCTGTCCGTATTTCTGAGCCTTTGTTCTCCCACTGTTTCAGGCTTTGTCCAGACCACTTGTGCTAAGCATGGCCAGCCTTAGGCATAGGCGAACTAGGCAACCGCCTAGGGTGCCGTACAGGCCAGCCTCAAAGGGCACAATTTTAATGTACAGTTGTTTTCTGTTTTCTCCACTTCCTAAAGTACTTTACTTTTCTCTCCACTTCTCTGCCAGACTTCTCCACTTGTTCTGTAGAATCTGCACCCTCCCCCCACTTCCGTAATCTAAAGCATGACCTCACAGCACATAGCACGGCCAGCTACTGTATTCTTCCATCCCCCCCCCCCACATCTGTGATCAGTCAGTAGCTAACTGGCTACTGTTCTTGAGCTTTATTTAAAGCATTCAGTCAGTGATGCTTTCGTACCACTGACGTCCCTGGCTACTGCTCCAATTTTCATCTGTTTCCGGAAGAAAAAAAAATAAACATCCCGCTTTTCTGGAAATGGACTTCTTACATACCTCAGGCTCTAGGAACTTTATTTTTCTCTGCTTCTTGGTAATAGCGCTCCAGATTGGAAAGAGTTCGCAACGGACAGATAGCCCCAAGTTCAAAGTCAACTCCATCAAGTCCACTCTGGTGGACAGTCACCGACTCAGGCAACGAACAGAACCATGGGCGTACCGCAGGTTGTCAGTGGCAAGAAAGGGCGACATCACAGCCAGGTAAGGGAACATCATAACCATGTCAATATTTAAAGTTTGAATCTTAATTTCAGCTACTGTACATTAGCATTCTGGTAATGCGTGGTGCTTTAACTTTAGCAGACTACTTACAACTATAAATGAATGTGCATTAAGTGAGTGAATGTAGTTTTTAACATTATCCACAAGTAGCAGACAGTTTGAAAATGTATTGTGTTCGTCTCATAATATTGTGGAAACTTCTAAAATGCCACAGGTATTATTTTAGGAGTGTGTATCTGCCATGAAAGCAGGTGTGTCTGAACTCTTGTGCCCAAGTGAGACAAAACACTGAGGCTGTATGCAAACTAGGGGAAGTAATACTGGACTCCATAGAGATAGTAAAACGGGCGTTCCAGATGAGCACAACTGGAACATGACCTTTGCTTCCTGCTGAATGAAAGCTGGCAACATGGTGTAAAGACATCTGTATTGTTACTCTCAAAGGGTCTATTTTTAACTTACTGATAGAGCCCAATTTAGATCTTTATAAAGTAGGTGATGCAAGGGGTCCTTACTAGAACTGATATAAAAGGATATCGCACATAATGCTTTGCAGTGCACTTGGAAGTTAATCCACCAAGTCCATGCTATATGCGCACTCTTTTTGACACCTGGGACTTTGGCTTGTTATGTCACCCTGCTGTTCTCACGCTAGTGTTTGGATTGGAATCCTCAGCATCATTTAGTAGCACATCAGAAGGGAATCACTGTACCTTCAGGAGTGCCCCCCCCCCCCATTGAGTGCTATCTCCATAACCGCTCAGACTAAGAAAAGCTGTTTTCATGGTGGCGGGTGGGTCTACTGGTAGGGACCTAGAAAAAAGTGAAAAGCGAGACGCATTGCTTTTTAAAAATTTACTTGCATGTTGAGGTTTGGGGTAGCAGGTGCAGGTTTGCAGATGAAGGAGAGTGGGAGCTAAACAGGTATGTCGCATGTCAACACCATCCACTTCCCCAAGCATTCACCTGGTTGAGGAGCTATAGGACCTTGAATTTTTTTTAGACATTGAAGATGCTTCAAAATGCTAATTATTTTCAGGGATTGATTTGAAATGGCGTGATTACAAAAAAGCAGCCAGTCTGATTCTGGGACACGTTTTATGATAGGAACAATGCTGATGAATATGCACCCATCTACTCAAGGCACACACAAAGGTTTACCTCATAGCTCTCAACAAATCAAGGACAAATCTCTAAGAATCAGGGACACATCCAGAAATAACCAGGTGCACTTTTAAAATATAAGCGCCATCAACTTTAGACAGTGAACAGCTGCGGTGGTACAGCAGTAGTGTTGTTGCCTCACAGCAAGAGGTTCTCCTGTTTGATTCTTGGCTGGAGTGCTTTCTGTGTGGAGTCTGCTTGTCCTCCCCGCGGTCGAGTGGCCTCCGAAAGACATGCATGAATGGGAGTGCCTTCGCTGAAGGTTGGGCGTCGGGCTGGCAACTCGGCACCATAAAAATCGACTGCCAATCATTAGCGGACCACAGTTCCGCTGTGGCGACCCCTAACCGGGAAAAGCCGAAAAGACAAACATCAACTTTAGACAGTGACAGAATAAGAGAAAGTGAATTTAATATAGTCATTAATTCTAAAGTGTACTTCACCAGCATTTCTCCAAAAGTCACCAGTATTGGAGGGATTAAGAGCCCAGAACTAAAATCTGAGTCAGAATTAGGAAGGTATGGTTTACTGCCATTGTGGTTCATCCTGAAGTAATATGATCTCAATATACCAATACAGGGAGGATGCAGCAGTCCACTGACGCTCCAAAGCCAATTGTGCACATCGTAACTGGCTAGACATGTGGTGTGTGTGCAGACATGCGCATAGCCTTGAGTAAACCACAAGTGAGTTTTGAAGAGCTGGTGATCAAACCCAGGCATGTTTATATCACCCAAGGGGTCGGAAATAAAGTTGGATTTAATGAGGATGGGGATCTGTGATGGTCATATCTCACAACAATCACTGATTTCAGGGACTTCTCTGATTTTAGCTCAGACTTTTGATTTGTCCCCCCTAATCCTTCTTTAAACTGACAATTTGGAGATAAAAGGGCATGGAATAATTAAAATTACAGACTTATTTTGCTTCATAAAATGCACGTTAATTCACATTCTCTTTTTTCCTGTCAACTTTTCAAGTTAACAATACTCTCAGATGTACAGATTTTCGCAGAATATCCAGATTTTTGTCTCACATGTTTGGTCTGTTTTTCATAAAGTTATGGTTCTGGCAAATTAGTGGTAAATCATCAAAGACTGAAGTTAGAAAATAATGACAGGCATTTGAGTCTCAGACTTCGTACCCTACAGAAGATTAATTCTATCAACTTTCTAAGCCTGCAAAAACCAGGTTTAAAAACTGCCCCTATCTTTGGGCCGTTGTCCCATTTTTATCTATGGCTTTGTCCAGCTTTCTTGCTCTTAGAGGATGAGAGATACAGTAATGATTACAGGACTAATATTTTAAACCATGTTTCTTATTAGCCCCTGATTATTTCTGGATTTATCTCTTGATTCAGGATATAAATGGTTGAGGGCTGTGATGAACATTTTCTGAGATGCTTATTCCAGAGACATTCTAAATAACATAGACCTGAATTGCCATTCCTGATGGAATACTTTGTGTGCCAGCCATGAAGACTTCCCATAATTTACAGACTGCCCTTTAGCCAGACTTAGGTTTATTCTCACAACTGTATATGTTGGCCTTCACCCACCTTGTACAAACAAAATGTACACATCTCTTTCCACCAGTTGTTGTTGTTGCTGTGTCTTTTCGGCTTATGGGTTAGGGGTCACCACAGCAGAACTCCGGTCCGCTAATGTTTGGTAGTGGATTTTTAAGTGCCGAGTTACCAGCCCTGATGCACAACCTTCAGCGAAGGCACGCCCATTCACGCATGCCTCCACACAGAAGACGCTCTAGTTGAGAATCAAACGGGACAACGTCTTGCTGTGAGGCAACAACGCTACCGCAGCACCACTACCACGGGTATCTCTTTCCACCAGTAATACTCTTTAAAATTGAAAGAACTGGAGTACCTTTGGTGGGAGTGACCCATCTGTGGATGTCGCTCAAATAGGGGTGTTCCTTAAGTACGGTGTGGGTGGAGCTTAAGGGGCACCAGACCAGTACTTCTCCTAGGGCGCCGTTTCAGCTAAGGCCGGCCCTGGCGCTAAGCAGCTGAGAGTTATGGAACTATATTATGGAAGCTGGTGTGCAGGTCAGTGTACAATTGCAAAAATCTTGTCTATACTCCTCTTTATTTCTCCCACTAAGTGGCTGGTGCTGGTGTTGGAGTTGTAGCTATGTACTAATTTCGGTCTTGTCCAGCTGTTACTGATTTGATCCTTATCCTCTCAAGCTAAAAAAAGGCAAATGTGCCATACCACAGCAAAGTGAGACAGTGACTAATATAGGTACACTAAGGCAACATGCATGCCTATTGATCAGTAGGTATCTGTTCCAAGGAATCCTCTCTCTGCATCCTTATATTTATACAGCACGACGCCCACCTTTATGTCATGCATTGCAGGGGAATATTGTGGCAGCACCAGGTAAGGTTGTAGAACTACCTAGCCCCAAGTAAAAAAACAGTGGTTACCATAGCTCTTGACTACTGTAGTCAAGAATCGGAAAAGCCACACATAATAGGGGACAACGGCCAAAAATTAGGGTACATTTTTAAATGTAATTCACTGAAAAGCATATCTCTCAAGTATACCGCATCATGAGGAACGTTCCTCATTTTGGATCTTAAAAAAAGTCCATGTTCCTCACAGTTCTACATTGAGAGGGTCTGTCACACATTCATTTATAAGAATTTTTTTTACCTGATGTCCATGATTAATAATACTGAGTCAGATTAATTCATCAAAACAACGGTTTATAAGTATTGCTTAACACATCTTAACTATGTTTTGAGTCATCATTTAATTTACTAAGCTGTCAGTATGTGTTCCACATTGTGGGAGGTGGGAAGTTGAGAGTTATGCTGAAAAAGTTATAGAGCAACATTTTTAGCATCAAACTACATTTCCTGGAAAATAAAGTATGAAACTAATGTCTGGCACTGATTTCAATCCTTACATATCGCCAAAATGAGGCAAAATCAGAGACGGCTGAGCGGTATGATAGTCAGTATTTACATCTGCAAAGGCAATCCAATTGCCACATTATATTTGCCATAATGCATATGAGCAAATGGCAGACTTTATTTCCAGGAAACCTTACAATCATACAACTGACAACTTTTCGGGAATATACAGTAAACTGGAACTATATCACTCTGGCAGCAGAATTAAATCTCCATTGACTTCCGATGCAGACATAATAAATTGCTTCATTATTTCTCAACATACACAGCTCATCTTAACAATCAACATGTTAGCTTCACTTATTGAGATATAAAGCGACCAATATTTATTTTTTTTCTAAGTAAACACTATAAAGATTATGCAAAAGTCACTCGTGCCTTTGATTGGCCCTGTTTTGAAGTACTAGGTAGAGCTAAACGTTCACCTCCACCAATAATACAGACATTCAAAGACATAAGCAAAACTTTAGAATTTACTTGACCTTCACTGATACAGGTTCGCAAAACAGGTCTGACACCGCTGAGCACGACCACTTCGGGTAAAGCTTTAGTCTGTACAGTGTACACACAAAATAAATAAAAAATAACCCCTTTACTTTGCTGCAAGGCTATAAGAGCCAACTAGCTTGCATGGGACTGATTTAAGCGTATTAGAAGAAAGCTTTAAATAAATAAACAAGTAAAACATAACAGCACCTTATGTTTTCTTAGGCTTGACCTTTAGCACCAGAATACTTAAGGGGGCGTAAACCACTGACAGAAAGAGAAGCAAAAGCCTATTCCAAGCGTACAATACGTAAATTACACATCAACTAGATGTTGCTTCCAGCTCCACCGCGGTAATGCACAACGAGGATAGGAAGTTTTGAACTGCTACTATTAGAAACGCTGTGATACTGTGTTTTTAAAAGAAATGGGAAGTTGCCCGTGTGATCATACGGTATAGGGCTGTTTCCGACAATGACTTCCAGGGACTACAAATTGAAGCCAGTATACGTACATAATGCGTCGGAACGTATTCGGTATATAGAGAATCACGTGGTAGTGGGAACTGGTCTGCCTGTGTTACAGGGGACTGTATGATGCGGACTAAGGTTCATAGGTTCATACTAGGCTATGTGCCCTAGGGCATTTATAAGCCTAGCCAGAATGTGTTTGGCTTTCGCCACCCATTTTAAATTTATTTTGCTATGCCCTTTTTCGAGGTTAGTATACTGTGCCTCTGTCTAACAGTGACACAGAAGTGATACCCGGGGTAAACCTACGATCTCCCATCCACTCATCAAGATTCCTCTTGAAGAGAGTCAATGAGGGACTCTGCCTAACCTCGACTGGGATTTTATTCCAGAGTGAAGGGAGCCTCTGGGTTATGAATCTGTCCCTCCAGCATGTCCTATTTATTTCAGTGCTGAGGTTCAAGTCTCTCGAGCGTAGCTCGATGGGATTTGGATTTTCTGAGGTGCAGCATGTCCATTAATTCCGGGTTGGACATGGCTTTATACGTCAGGCACAGATCGCCTCTGAACAGGCGGTATGCCACTGAGTAGAGCTGGAGTTTCTTTAACCAGGCAGCATATGGCATCTGTTTGAGCCCTTTGATCCTCTTGGTGAGGTACTTTTGGGGTCTTTCCAGTTGCTGCAGGTGTCTGGTAAGGTACATCCCAAAAGGGGCATTGTACTCAATTATGGGCCTGATGAGGGATGAGTAAAGAGGCACGATGACCTCCCTGATCTAGATGTGAATCCCTTCATGATTAGGTGGGCTATATAAAATGTTTTTCTAACCACTTTGGCCACGTCGTTGTCAAATGAGAGATTGCTATCAACTTGGGTCCCCAGGTCCCTAATTACTTCTTCTGTACTTAATGGATTACCACCTATGTGGTAATTTGTGGGCACTTTGTTTTTGCCAAAGGGGATGACTATACACTTTTTGGCATTTAGCTTGAGGCCATGGCTCTGGCACCAGTTGTCTGTTTCTATGAGGCCCTTTTGGAGGATGCTTGTGTCAGCTGGAGAGTCGATTATGGCGCCCAGTTTGCAGTCATCTGCGAACTTGGTCAGCCACAGTCCTTCCGTGTTGGCCTGTATTTCCGAGAAATATATCCGAACAAGAGAGGTCCCAGGACTGAGCCTTGTGGGACACCACTTGTAACTGGTTTGGAGTCTGACATGGCTCCAGCAATTCTAACCATGTGGGTTCTGTCCTTGAGCCAGTTTGCAATCCATCTAGTGACATAGGGGTTTATATTTAAGCTGGTGAGCTTATCTATAATTCCCGAGTGGGGTATTGTATCGAAGGCTTTTGCGAGGTCCAGGTAGGCTGTGTGGACCACCTTCCCCTCGTCAATGGCCTTGGTGACTGTTTCAAAGAAATCAACCAGGTTTAAGAGGCAGGATCTGCCCTTAACAAAGCCGAACTGGGTAGGATCCAGTGTTTGTAGGTCCCCAATATCTTTATTTATGAGGTCCATGATGATCCTTTCCATAGCTTTGCAGACCAAGCTAGTCAGGCTTATGGGGCGATAGTTTCCAGGATCCGTTGAGGCACCACCTTTATGGAGAGGGACCACTGTTGCTGTACGCCACTCTTTGGGCACATATCCTGTAGTAAGGCTGAGATTGAACAGTAGTTTTATGTTTGGGTTTAGCTCTTCTTGGAGTTCATGTAGGACGCAGCCCGGGACACCGTCTGGTCCCACTGATGCTGTGTTTTTTGCTTTGGAGAGGGCGGCTCTTACCTGAGCATCTGAGATGTCAGGGGGGCAGCACTCTGCTGGCATAGATATTTGCCCTTTTGGTGGGGGGGGGGAGTTTGTGCTGAACCTGTCAGCTAGGATGTTGGCAATGTCTGTGGTTCAGTGTATTTTTTGTCATTTTGGACTAATTCTGAGCATAACTGGGAATTCCCACCCAGGTTTCTAACATAACTAAAGAAAGCCTTGTGATTATCCTTAGTGTCCTGTGCAATTTTTCTCTCAAAGCTGGCCTTAGACGATTTTATGAGTGCCCATAGTTTTTTGCTAATACTGATAAGAGATGCCTTCCCTTTTTGGGATTTTGCTCTATCATGTTGTAGCTTCCTCCTTCTATTGTATAGTTTGTTTATGGCTGGGGTCCACCAGACAGGACACCTGCCTTTGGAGGATTGGGTCTTGGTTTTATTTGGGATTGCATGATCCATGCATTCCTGAAGGTGTTCATAGAATGCATTTATAAAGGATTCTGCGGTCTGGGCCATATTTTCCACAGACCCGGGGGCTTTGAAGGATTCCACCTCGGTTTTGAGGAGTGTGAAATTTGCTTTAGAGAAGTGTTTCACTGTGGTTTTCTGGGCAGGGGGTGGAGTCGGGATGTGAATATCCAGTGAGATTAGTTTATGGTCTGATCTTACCAGTGAGGGATACACTTCTGGTCTGGAGCATAGAGCCCCCATGTTAGTGATGATCAGGTCCAGTATGTCTTCCCCTCTTGTGGGAGTGGTAACAAGTTATTCCATAGCATTTGAGTTTATAAATTCTAGGAACCTTTGGGCTAGGGTGTTGGAGCTAGAGTAATGCTCCCAGTCTATGTTTGGGTAGTTGAAGTCGCCCAATATAATGGTGTTTGGAGAGACCTTCATATTTTCCAGTGTTCTCAGGAAGGCCGAGTGGGGTTCCTGGGTTTGGGAGGGCGGTCTGTAGCAGGCTATAAACTGGAAGGCAGTTTTACCCATAGTTAGTTGCACATGGATAGTCTCTGATGCTTCGTGCTGTGCCACCAACCTGGAGGTGTGGGTATCTTTGATGAATATTGATACTCCCCCTCCTTTTGTGGTTCGGTCCAAGTTTTGGGGCCGAAAAGCATTGTATGAGGTATAACCTGGTAGTGCTGGGGTGCTCTCGGGAGCCTTGAACCAGGTTTCTTTTACTGCACAGATATCAATGTTCTCCATGCTAAGGAGAGTTTCGAGTGCGTGCATCTTGAGGTTTAGACTTCTGGCGTTGAGTAGCATTACTCTTAGTTTCTTATCCCTTGTGATACCTATGGAGGTGGGTTTGTCTTTTGAGCCTTGCCGAAAAAAGGCACTATGGGGGTGGCAAGAGCCTTTGCCAATATCCGAAAGCCCAGGGGTGACAGGTGCAAGCCGTCCCTAGCGAAGCAATGGTTCTAAATATAGTGCAAATAACAAAAGGGAAAGAGCACACCCTGCCTGGTTCCTCTGCTCAAGCAGCAATTATCAGAGAGAACCCATCTACTTTAATTTTCAACTCAGGTCCCTCATATATCCTCCTAATTAACCTTATAATTTTATCAGGGAATGCAAATGCTTCCATTGCCCTGCTCATAAACTCCCAGCTTACTCTATCAAATGCTTTCTCAGAATTAAGACTCAGCAACAACAATGGTATTTTCTTGCATTCATCTTCCCTCTGGCTCATCACTGTTCTGGTAATGTTGTCAGATGTTTGCCTCCCCTCCACAAAACCACATTGATCCATGCCTGTCAATTTTGGTATCACCTTTGCTTTTCTTTTAGCCATTATAAACATAAACACTTTATAATCATGGTTTAGGATTGAAATGGGCCAGTATGAAGCTGGATCTGATGGGTCTTTACCCTCTTTAGGTATTACAGCCACTACCAATTATTTTCCAGGATGTTGGTGCTTCTCCTCCTCTTAAAGTACTGTTAAACAAAACTTTCCAGATCTTTATCAGTTTTTCCCCTCCTAGCTTCCAAACTTCCACAGGAGTACCATCTATTCCCGTGGACCTTCCTGCTGATAATTTATGCATCACCTTTTTATCTCATGTTTCTCTATCCTATTAGTAATTGAGCCTCATCTCCCTCTAACCTTACCATATTTAATTCTTCCATAAACATTTCCATTTGTACCTTTTCTCAATCTCCATATTTCTCTGCTTTATACAGACATAAAATTTCTGAAATATTTCTAGTACCTCTACAGGATATCTTGTTATCTTCCTTGTTATAGGCTCCCTAAGCTTGGCAACGACCCTTTCTACTTTCTGTTGCTTGAGTTGTTGCACTAAAAGTTTTTGTGCTCTGGCATTATTATCAAAAACAGTTGCTTAACAGCAATCTTTCTAAACTCATGCATATTATTGAGGTAATCCTTCATTTTTCTGCTTAGCATTCTGCAATTAGTCCTCTTCTTGTTCTGTGAAATTCCCCTATTCTGCAATACTTTAACATTTGTCAGTCCCTATAAATAATTCTTATTGCTTCTTAACCATATTTCTCTTTCTTTTATTTCCATCTTATTTTTAAACTCTACTTTAAGTTTATCCCATGCCCTAGCTGTATTTTCAGAAGAAATTTCTGTCTTCTCTAAACTCCCAAATAATTTCCACTACCTATTCCTTAAATTCCTCTCTTTTCAACAGATAGGTGGGAAAGCACCAGTGTTTCATTTTTATTTCATTACCCTGCATTTTCATTTTAGTTATTATTGGCGAGTGATCTGAAATAGTTATTGGATGTGTATCAATACGTTCAATTAAATGCACTTGCTCCTTTGAAATGTAAGTTCTGTCTAGCCTAGCCCAGTTTTTGTATCTTGGGAATAATATGTAAATTCACTCCAAACTCCTACTACTGAATTCACATCTTTCATGCCAACTATTTTCATAAATTTCTTCAAAAATATGCCCGCCTTTGTTATGTTTTCCCTTCAGGGCCCCCAGACACATCTTCCCTGCTGCAAATCAAATTCCAGTCTCCACCTTTAAGTAATATTCCCTGTTGAAAACTGATTACTTCTCCCAGAATTTTCTTAAGCTCTTTTATAGCAGTTGTAGGTGGAATATAAATACATTCCAGTGTAATCCTCCTCCCTTGCCAGTAGCCCCTTAGTACTACATATCTACCATTTTTATCTTTGTTATCCTCTTCTGTCATTATTGGAGATCCTCTTGCAATTAATATAAGTACTCCTCTTTTCCTTTCTCCCAGGTATTCCACTGAAAACATTTATCAAATTCACATGTTCATTTCTATTCAAAAACATGTCTCCTGTAGCACAGCTATTTGCACTTTACATTTTTTTAATATAGTTCACTCCTCTTTCTTTTTGTATACATTTGAGAGACCATTAACATTTAAAGATAGTATCAAAAGGGTTATTATGTTGAAATGTTATTATTCCCACCTTTTATTTGTAACAGCTTTTTTTGTTACGTATCTAGTTCCAGCTTTTGTGTTACTTGTACATACTAATGTTTGGCAGGTTGACCTTTTACACAGTTGTTTCTAGTCATATCCATTTAATCCTATGTTACATCTTACAAAACATTTTGAGTTATTGAAAGCCCTCAAAAAAAAAAAACAGATATGCCTCAATGCACCCAAAAAACTATTAAACTATGTATATCTTCAAATATTGAAGTTTTAACTTCCAAATAGGAATAATTGTCCCAAATTGACTGCCAGAATTACAGTCTTGGGTTAACCTAAAAGAAGACTATCCATGCTAAGAAGCAAGGTACAGCCTGTGCTTCTAGTAAGTGCTGCCTGATTTTGTCTTATCTGTATTCCTCTCCCAGAACTAGAAAACACTTGCATGCTCTCAGAAAGCAGTATCTCATAGCCATTAAATACACCCAGGAAGCAGTCACTGGAAACAAACTCCAACTTGTAATGGTGCTTCTAGTACCTTGGCAAACAGCCTTCAAGGGATAACACAAGCCACCAGCCATTCCCATTTTATGTCAAACTGCTCCAATTAAATAATCATCTCATCACCCAGTAATCTACTACTAGAACCTGCTTAAACAAACATACCCTTAAAAAGGGATAAATATTTTTCCATATACAATAAGTTACAAAACATTATATATAAATATTATAACTTATACATTTAAATTCACATCTAGATTCATACATTTAGATTTTAAAGTATTATAATTTAGAATGAACTTGCTTTCCATTTTTAACAAACTAGCTAAAAAATTCCCACCCCCTAGCAGGAAAAGGTGTAGCCAACACACTAAAGAAGAAACTAACATCAGAACCTCCCCATGTGCATTAATAGTGTTCAGCTACTGGGCTATCCAGATTCCTATTTCTAATATGTCCCAGATGTTCAAGAATTCTAACTTTTACCATATCTTTTGTCTGTCCAACATACTACCTCACAGGAGTACACCCACACCCTACAATATAAACCACCCCACAAGAAACACATGAAAAACTTCCCATGGAACAAAATAATTTACCATAAATGTTTCCACCTAAAATGTTCTTAATCCTAGAACATACTTTACATCTTCCACAAGGGAAGGAACCCATATTAGCTCCCTTGAAAGAAATCTTCTTGAAACCTAACAACTCCCTTAAATTTAAATACCTCTGATAAGAAAATGTAATATGCAAAGGGAACAAATGCTTTAGTTGTTCATCTTCACATACCACTGGCCACAAATCTTTCACTGACCTCCTCAAAATGTCAGAAAATGGGGAAAATCTGGCAACAAAAAACAATACTTTGTCATGCCTATCAGTTTCCTTATCTGAATGATGCCATTTAAAAACCATCATAACTATTGACTCCTACATCACTCTGCCTTTAACACACTATCCTTAGCTTTTTTCAAACTAACACTAGAATAACCCCTTTGCAACAATTTTCTTCCACCTTCATGAACTCTTCTTCCACCAAATTCTTATCAGAAGTATTCTCATAAATCCTTTTAAAATTGCCCATAGGCAGTGCTTCCGTAATATGTGATGGGTGCATGCTACTGGCCTGTAAAAAATTATTAACTGCAGTAGGCTTCACATGGGGTTTATGTTCTACCTTTATTCCACATCCAGAAATTGTATATTCATGTAACATGCAAAGGGAACAAATGCTTTAGTTGTTCATCTTCACATACCACTGGCCACAAATCTTTCACTGACCTCCTCAAAATGTCAGAAAATGGGGAAAATCTGGCAACAAAAAACAATACTTTGTCATGCCTATCAGTTTCCTTATCTGAATGATGCCATTTAAAAACCATCATAACTATTGACTCCTACATCACTCTGCCTTTAACACACTATCCTTAGCTTTTTTCAAACTAACACTAGAATAACCCCTTTGCAACAATTTCCTTCCACCTTCATGAACTCTTCTTCCACCAAATTCTTATCAGAAGTATTCTCATAAATCCTTTTAAAATTGCCCATAGGCAGTGCTTCCGTAATATGTGATGGGTGCATGCTACTGGCCTGTAAAAAATTATTAACTGCAGTAGGCTTCACATGGGGTTTATGTTCTACCTTTATTCCACATCCAGAAATTGTATATTCATTCTATTCACAGTAAAAGTAAACTGCAACCCAGTTCATTCTGGTTTAACTGATCAATAAATACAGAAAACTCATCCAAATCCCCCCTACATATAAAAATTAAACCATCAATGTAACTCTTAAGCAAAATAACATTCTTTAGAAAAAGTTCTGTAGACTAAATAAATCTATTCTCAAAAAAGGTAATAAAAATAATAGCATAGCAGGGGCAAAAGAAACCCCCATCGCTGTCCTTCTTTTTGCAAAAAAAAGAATCACCCCAAAACAAAAATAATTATGCGTTAAACAAAATTCCAATACTTCCACCAGAAAGGCTGTACATGGTCCCTCCCCTAACATCCAAAGAACTGCTTCTATTCCCCACCTTCTTTTAATGTTGGTGTACAAAGCTTTAATATCTACTGTAGCTCAGTAAAAATCTTTACACCACTGAATTTTCTTCACTTCCTAACAAATATCAGCAGTACATTTAATATGGGAAGGAATTTTAAATAGAAAGTTCTTATACGTTCATAGGTTCATAGGTAGGTACTAGGCTATCAGCCCAAGGGCCTACATAAGCCTAGTCAACAAGGTTCCCTGGCTTAAACCACCCAAGAAAGTTATTTTTCTGTGCCACTGTCAAGCAGAGACACAGAAGTGATCCCCGGGGTGTATTTCCTATTTCCCATCCACTCATCAAGATTTTTCTTGGAGTGCTAATGAAGTACTTTGCTTGACATAGATAGGTAGCCTGTTCCAGAGTATGGGAAGTCTCTGGGACATTAATCTATCCCTCCAGCATGTCCTGTTTATTGTGGTGACAAGGTTTAGGTCCCTAGAGCATGTAGCTCAGAGGGATTGTGATTTCTTTAGGTGTAGCATGTCCAACAGCTCTGGTTTTGACATAGCTTTATATGTTAGGCAGAGATCACCTCGGAGTAGGCGATATACTATGGAGTAAAGTTGGAGTTTTTTGAGGCGGTCAGTGTAGGGCATTTGTTTGAGGCCAGTAATCCTCTTTGTGAGGTACTTCTGTGGCCTTTCCAGCTGCTGCAGATGTCTTGTGAGGTACATTCCAAATGGGGCATTGTACTCTATAATGGGTCTAATGAGTGTCGAGTCTTTAAGTGAAAATCCAAAAAAAATCCCAATATTTTGCATGAATGACCCCACACCTGCCATAATTAGTCTACCAGGGGGGTCATTTAAATTTTTGTGCACTTTAGGGATGGCATAAAAAATAGGGTCTTTGGAATGTTTAACAAATAACTTACATCCCTCTCTGTGAAAAAATAAGCCTTTCCCCTTTATTCAAAATTTCTCTTAACTGACTGTTGTAATGTTTCCTGGGGTTGTTTGCCAATTTTTTATATTCTGGACCAGCTAACAAATCAAACACAATTTTATCATACTTCTCCTTGGAAAACAACACCCAGTTACCTCCCTTGTCAGCCTGACAAAATTTAACATCACACTCTGAACTTCTACATAACTTCAAAGTGTCCCTGTGTCACCATAAAGTTGTCTTATCTGTATTGCTCTCCCAAAACTAGAAAAAACTTGAATGCTCTCAGAAAGCAGTATCTCCTTGCTATTGAAAGGAAGCCATTAAAAGAAAGAAGTATTCTGTTTTTATTACTCTTTATCAGATTGAGGCATGAGAACCAGATATAACATTGCTTCTACAAGCGTTTATTTGCTAGAGGAGAGCTTTATTAAGTTCAGTGCTCTTTTTTTATTTATTTGCTTTGTTGTAAAAAAAAACTTGTTACTAGATAAAGCCAAGAGCTTCAATCCAGCCACTCTCCTGTGCAAGAAAGAGAAAAAAGCTTTTTACATTGCACTGCCTACATTGCTTAAAACTGGACAAGGAAAAAGAGAAAATAAGGGAAAAACAGGGGAACTTGTTTACTTTAGTATCTTCATTACACTTGAAAATAACTTAGAAAACTTTACTTTATAGCATACAAATATCATGCACTATACAAATATTACTGTTAAGAACAAAAGTTTGTTTTACTTACAGTTAACTCTTTTCCCTCTCCTAAGTGTTCTTCCCAGCATTAATGACATGCAGTAGGGCATATGCTTTAAAGCCCCTTACAAGTTTAACAGAGTCAAAAAAGTTCAATATTTCTAAGGTTTCTTGTTCTGTCATGTTTCACAAATATAATTAATGCTTTATAATCCCATATTTGTCAGTTTCCAAGTTGCTGGTTTTATTCCTGTTTATCTCCATCTCTAAAATCCAGTCACTGTTTCCTTTCTAACATTCTCCCAGTTCTATTCAACTCTTGTATGCTTTTTTTCTCTTTCAAGCATTTTCCATTGAAACACTGGAAGAAGTTTCACTGGCACATTTTCTCTGTGGTCTTCATTACCAGAAGAACAAGAAGCAGAATCTCCTTCTGTTTCACAGCTCACTATTTGTTGGGCACATTTTTGTATTTCCTCCTTAGCATGTTCTGCATCAAAAAATGATTTTGTCTCTCCAGGAAAGAATATTCTGAGTATAGATGGATACACAAGTTTGAATCTCACTCCTGCTTTTCAGCATTCCCTGATTAGTGGAATAAATTGACTCCTCTTCTGCCTGGTGTACAGTAAGTAATCATTTTCCACAAACACTCTGCTGTCTCCGACTTTAAGTACTTTGTCCTTCTGCCACAGTTTTGTCAGAATCACCTCTTTTTGCTGGTAGGATTGCATCTTTACTATTAAAGGTCTAGGTTGCTTTCTTATGGCCAGGTTTGGAGTATACACAAGATGTGCCCTTTCAATTAACAACTCTTGCAGTGGAATACCAGTCCAGTTGATTATTTGTGCTATCATAAAATGAATACAGTCTGTTCCTTCCAGCTTCTCTGGTACAGCAGAACATCTCAGGTTTTCCCTAAGTCTCATATTCAGACAGCCTTTTCTTTATTTCGTCCTCAGATTTTTGCAGTTTTATCACCACATCTGAATAGCTGTTTAAAGCTTCTTCCATTTTATCCAGCCTTTCATTATTTGAGTTGATATACTCCATCTGTGTTTCACAAATTTTAATCAGCTCTGACTACAATTGATTTATTTTTTCCTTTAGGTTACTGGAAGTCATGTCTTGCAACAAAGTTAGAGCTTTCACTGATTTTTGCTGAACAGCTGCAGAATTCTTCCATGTCAGTGTTTTTTCCTCACCTTTTGTGGTTGATTTCCTTTCAGGTTCTCTGGATTTCTTTTTTGCTGGCATCCAGGTAGTGCAGTTAATAGCCAATTACTGAAATTTACCCCAAAAATGAATGTGTTCACTGGCTGTCTCTTCTAAGTTTCTGTTTTCACACTGGGGGAGCTGAAATTAAGCTGTTGCTCAAACTGCAGCCATCTTGAAAGTCACCTGCTGAGGATAGGCATTGTCATTTGTAGGCTTATGAGATCTTTGATGTTTGGAAAGATTGCTTTTTAGTGCCTCAGCATAGGATGGTCTAGTGCACTGGACATTAAACAATGGGTGTAGTACATGTGTTCTTGACAGTCTTGTTTGTAAGGAAGACTTTTGAATCCAAGAAAATTGTGTACGTACATCTCTGACATACTAGGATAGTTTCTTTAAGGATTAAAAGGTTGTCTAGGAACATAAGACAATTGCTACATTGTCTAAGGTTGCCCATATTTACAAAGTTGGCTATGGTGTCATTTGGAAATGTCATGTCCATGTCTGGACCTGCTTTAAAGTAGGCTACTATGGTTTGAAGACTGGGTTATATAGAGGTCTCCTAAGGTGGTCTATAGGGTTAGGAACTAAAGTTAGTGCTAAGATATGGTATCAGTATTATTATATGCATAAGCTAGATGCTCTATGCTTAATTTCTTGCAATGCCTTAGTAAATTACAGGTTACAGTCCTAATACTAGTTAAATAGGTAAACTTTACTGTCCAAGTGTTTGCGTTTGTACACGGCACAGGCAACTACAGCTGCACAGTGATCAGCTCCATACAAACATGCCTAATTTTTAGCAACAGAAAAGAAACTGTAATGTAACTCTTGGAGCACTCTGGTCAGTAAACAAATATACTTTGAGCTGTTCTGGAGTGCTTCCAAATTTAGAAACACCAGGCAAACACCTTCTGCCACAAGATGGATGATCTGGTCCTCGTAATATAAAAACAAAGCAAAAATGGAACCCTCAATTGCAATACAACAACAAAGCAACTTACTTCTCTGGCTAGATTGCGCTACAGCAAGGTGATTTAAATGCAAGCAGATTGGAACAGCACTTAGGAGAAGACAAGCAATTTTTGCACCAAAATGCAATAAAACAGTAGAGATCAGTTCAATAATGAGTTGCAAGTGCAGTAAATCAAATCCAATAACTTATCTTTGCTTGCATGAAACTGGATCCATTGAAGGTACTTTTCAATGACAGGTGACCTTTGCTGAGCTCTGTGGAATGAGCACAGTACTGTTGAAATGTGCCTAATTTATGGCAACAGAAAAAATTAAATCTATCTTCTGAGCTGTCTGGCGAACAAACAACTACATTCTGAGCTCTTCTGGAGTGCTTTCTAACAGAACGACAAGGCAAACACCTTCTGCCACAAGATGGATGATTTAGTCCTCTTAATCTGTTAATGCAAAAAGCCAGCAAAAGGTACGCCTCAGGTACAACAGGAAAAAATATTCCCCGACTAGATCACCCTACAACAAGGAGATTTAAATGCAAAGAGTTTAAAAAGGACACATACTAAAGTTGGAAATTAGTATAATACAGTGTAAGGAAATTCTGCTTTTTTCCCTGGGCCTCCACTGAAAATGGGTATTACCCAGTCAGACTTTCCCGGTAAACAAAGACAAATAAATACATAAATAAATAAAAGCTGGGTTTACCCACAAGTTACTTTTTTCTTTTTTTTTAAGATCTTCATTCATTTTCCAAAATTAAAACAAGAAGTTATCATTAAATTCTATACTAAGTAGCTAAGTAGAACAGAGAAGAATAAAACGGACACAAAACCTGTTTACAGTATGTTGTGTTTTGTTTCATTTATTTTATCTTCAGACATTCAGGAAAAGTAATAATTTCAATAAATTATATTTTTAAATTAAAGATTTACACACATATTACTAAAAAGTTTCCCTGTCACAGAGTGCTATCAAATGTAATTATTTATAGTGATATTTTAGTCCAAAGTTTGCAGTTTATGGATTGCCTATCAAACTGTTAGCTGTTACGCTTGTCTCTTATATACACAGTAGTGGTTAATCTAATATTTCAAAAGGGAGTGAAGAGTAGCAATAAATTTCTGATTTGTACAACAAACTCCTTTTCTTCCTCTTCCCCTAATAAACTGCCTTTTTAAAATTGTCAAGTATGTCCTAAGTAAGGAATTAAGAAGCACATTTCTAAACTTGTTACATATGAAGCCCTTACTTTGTAAGTGCATAACACCTTATAAAAATCTGACAGGTGTCCCACATTAGAAGAATTTGTACAAAAAACATAATCTAAACAGATCTGTCAGACCACTTAATCAAAATCAAATTGCTACGGCTATACTTTCCCATGAAGTATGCAAAATATCTGGGGAGTATAGGCAGGTAATGGTGCAGAAAATGAAAGGACATGCAGGACAGAGGTCAACAGCTAACAGTAGCTCCCGCTGTTGGAGTTAGAGAGACAAAGCTGATGAGGAAAAGAAGCAGGCAAAGGAAATGCTTAGGAAATGAACTCACCTGTAGAAGTCCTATGTAGCACAAGTCATGGGAATACTTGAGCATTCTTTCCTTAAACAGTGATTAATCATTAACAACACTTAAGTTTCCAATTATGATAAAGTTGGGGTGGCAAAGGTTCTGTTATCTAGCTGAAGTTAAGTCTTTAGAGTGAGAGGTAGATTGATGCATTAGCTCTGGTTTGCAGTATGTTAAACTGAGGAGATGGCTGCAGTGATGCTGCAAGAACATGGCAGTAGGAAAGATGGAGGACTCTGAAGGTGAGTAGAGCAGTAGCAACATTAACTCTTCAAAATAAATAAATTAATATGATAAACTGTATATTCGCTAAAAACAGAATTTAAATGTATTTACTTTATTAACAGCTAATAAACTCTGGTTCTGCCAACATTGCTGCCTTCTAATGAGTTAATTTTTTTTACAAGGATGGCTAATTTCACAATCGGTTAACAATGTATTCATCAATTAAGTAATTATACCAACACCGTCTTAAAAACAATTACATTAAATGATTTGGTTCTAAGTTACAATTCATCTCTACAGGAAAGAATGTGATATACATTAAAATCAACATTGCTTCATTTTCAAAAGCACACTTTCAATGTCTCTGAATTTTACTGGGGCTGCTTACAAAACTCTTCCATTCCAAATTGTACAGTGCCTACATATCAAACACATTTTGCTCTCATTAAATTGCCTCCATGCTCCTAATTCAGATTTTTGCAACTGGACATAAAGGAGAACTATACTGCACATTACTGAAATGTTCTTACATCTTCACTTTAAATTTCCTAATTGTAAATCAGTGTGTGCACAACATTTAGAAGCTTTCTAGGGGCTTGCACAAGTGTATAAATACTGAGCACGTGCAAGCCTAACTGCCATTTTGTAGTAAGCTGTTGAGATGTAAGCATGTATGCCTGTGTAGTCTGTCAGTTAATCAGTTTGTTTATATTTTGTAAAGCTACTATCCATCCTGATGTGTTTCTATGTAATAAAGCATATAAATGAACTACCCCGCCTGTTCATCAGCTAAACTGGAGAGGGACAAGTGACATGGTGCGGGAAGTGGCATGTCTAAAAATGACATGTGGCCAAAAGGGAATCCAGATTCTTCAGTTCGAGAATGAGAGGCACTCAGTTAACACTGGAGGAATATGTAGGAGTGAATCATCCCTACAGCACGTATAATTCGCAAACCAGGTCAGAAATGAATTTCAGATATTAAAACTTGTTCAAGCTATTTCTTATTCACAAAACATGAAATGAGGCATTCAGAACACTCTAAACAAATTTCTAAGTAACAAACATGTTTGATATTACAATATATCAAGAAAAATACTCAAAATAACTACAAAAAATGTTTGAAATAAAGTCCAAATTACATAAAACAAATAAAATAAGGGAAACAACTGCATTTTTTCGCTAAGCATTACTTTTTCGCATTAATCAGTCATTTAAGTTGTCTGAAGTGTATGAAGTGTTTGCATGTTTGTGCAGTATTACAGTAGAATTATTTTGCAAAATACAGCCATTACACAGTATTTTGAAGAGTTTAGTGTGCATATGAATGTTATTACAAGCACATACAGCAACTTGTTTGTAAATAATTATAAGGGCCATATTTTTCAGTGTGTTTGGGCACAATTTGTTGGCATAGCAGACGGATTCCAAAAACTAGGTCCACTTGTGTTTGACAATAATATTGCAGAGAATTGGAGAGTGTTTGAGCAAGAGTACGACATTTTCATACAAGCTGCATTTTCTGATGAAGATGACCATACAAAGGCATTAATTAGAAAGGGAGTGTTCATTTGTGTATGCACCTGCTGTACTTGCAGAAGAGGTGGAAAACCATCATATAGTTGTGCCAGCTGAGCCAAGGGAGGACCATGCGTGCTTTAAATGTAAATTTAGAGAAATATGTAACCCCCAAATGGATATTACAATGGAAAGGCACTTATTTTACAAATGAGATCAAAAGCCTGGTAAAACTTTTGCAACATATATAACTGACTTGAGAAACAAAGCTAAAATGTGCAGATTTGGTGATTTAATGGATGAGCTGATAAAAGACAGACTTGTGTGTGGTATTAAGGATGATGCTGTGAGAAAGATTTTGCTTTGCAACAGTGATTTAACTTTAAATAAGGCCACTGAAATTTGTTGAGCTTATAGAAAACACACAAATATGCTTACAAATGAGATATGCATGTTTCCAGTAACTTCTAAAGCCCACGTTGATAGTATGCAGCACATGGTTAAAAGAAACAGGTCTGAGCACATGGCTGCAACTGTAAACCCTTCAACACTCATAAGAAAATCCCGTAATAGCTTTCTAGCAAGTTCCAGGGTATGCTCTGGAAACCATATAGTCACAGTGAAGCGTGAGTGAGTCACCAAACTCAAAACATGTGCCCCCACCCAGTTTCATAGCCAACTGTCGTAATTGTGGAGGAAGCCATGAGCCTAAAAGGGAAAAATATTTAGATTTTGGTCAACAATGTCACAAATGTAATAAGTGGAATCATTTCAAAAGGTTTTGTAAATCAAAAGGGACACATTCTTTTGTTAAAAGGGAACATTCAAAGAGACAAGTTGATTATTTATTTTTAACCTTGATTGATTTGGTTGATTATTATTATTATTATGACCGTATTTTATGTTGATGGTTTGTCAGTGCTTCATGAAACAGTCAATGCAGTAGATTTGTGGGCAAAGAATGAAGTATTTTGTACTGTTCGGATAAATGGAAAACCCATAGAGGTCAAAGTTGACACAGGTTCAAAGGGCAATGTTATCTCTGCAGAAACATTTGCTAGTGTATGTGCTGGTGAAAAGCTTGATTTTGCAAAGTATGCAAAGCTTGTTGCTTATGGTGGTGAAGAGATTCACACTGTGGGCTCAGTGATGCTTTCATGTTACTCTGCTGGGAGAAGCTATGACTTGTTATTTTATGTGGTCAAAAGGCACGTCCAGTCATTATTAGGGCTCAGAGACAGTTTGAAAATGGGATTGCTATAATTTAATAAGGAAGTCCATCATGTTAGCTTAAAAGACCACTGCTCAAATTTCAACCATTATATTTTCTCTACATATGCTGATTTTTCAAAGACAAACTAGGCAAGCTTCCAATTGTGTACTCCATGAAGTTAGACCCAGATGTCAGTCCGGTTGTCAGGCCAGCCCAGAAAGTTCCAGTAGCTAAGCAGAACAGAGTCAAAGCCACATTAGACAAAATGGTGCAGCAAGGTGTAATTTGTCCAGTTGATGAACCAACTGAATGGGTATCTTCTATAGTGGTAGTTCATACGAAAAGCTCAGATGATATCAGAATATGTATTGATCTACGAGATGTGAACAAGGCACTGAAAAGACCTCATCATCCAATGCATACAGTCAAAAATGTTGCAGAACCTATGCCAAATGCTACTGTATTTTTCTGTCTTAGATGCAAAGAGTTCATTTTGGCAAATTGTGCTTGACAGGAAATCCTTGTTGCTAACTATGTTCTGTACTCCATTTAGCAGGTACAGATTTTTGTGAATGCCATTTGGGATAAATTCAGCCAGTGAAGTCTTTCAATGTGCAATGGAGCAATTTTTTTCTGGGTACCCTTGTGCTGTTATAGTAGATGATATTCTAGTAGGAGGTAATGGTGAAGCTGAGCATGATAGAAACCTCAAGAAAGTTCTGGAAAGAACTCATCAAGTGAATCTTAAGCTCAATCCTAACAAGTGTAAGTTCAGGCTATGAGAAGTCACTTATGTTGGTCATTTGTTTACCAGTTCATGCTTATGACCAGACCCTTCCAAGCAAACAGCTATTCATGAGATGCCAGCTCCAAACAATGTTCAAGCCCTTCAACACTTTCCCGGCATGGTTAACTACCTAGGCAAGTTCATTCAAGACTTAAGCTAGCAGCACTGCTTAGAGAGCTGACATGCAAAGATGTATCCTGGTCATGGTTGGAACACCACCAATGAGCAGTTGATGTCCTGAAACACAGAATTGCCAGTTCACCAACTCTCAGATACTATGATGTTCACAAACCAGTTACTCTTTCCTGTGATGCTTTGAAATTTGGTCTTGGTGTAGTCATTTTCCAAGAGGGTCAACCTGCTGCCTATGTGTCCAGATCTTTAACCCAAACTGAAATGCAGTATGGTAAGATAGAGAAAGAACTTTTGGCAATTGTGTTTGCATGTTCAAAGTTCCATGATTATATTTATGGTAGACCTATCCAGATCGAAATAGACCTCAAACCTGTAGTCACTATTTTGAGAAAGCCTGTGTGTTCAGCTCCAGCCAGATTGCAACTTATGATGTTGAGATTGCAGAAGTACAATTTAAATACTGTCTACACAAAAGGCAAACTTCTTTATCTTGCTGATACATTATCCAGATCACCCAGAAATACCACTGAAGGGCATGAGAATGAGCAACTTGATTTTGAAATCATAGAAGTGAGTAATGTTTCTTCCACACATTTCGATGAACTTAGAAATCATACAGTCTCAAATCCTGTTTTACAGAAGCTCAGCCACTTTATCAGTCAAGGATGGCCATCAAGGCAATCTAGTTTACCTCAAGAAGTGCAACCTTATTTTCCTTACAGAGATGAGATTTTGTCTGACAATGGTATTATCATGAAAGGTCCGAAAGTAATTGTTTCAAAGTCTTTGCAATCAGAGTATGTTAATAAACCAGAATAACTTGTTCCTTTACCCGTACACAGTTCCACACCGACACTCTCTGTAGTGCTGTTTACGTCCAAAGTCCAAAGCAATTCTTGAAAAGCAAAGTGTCAGTAACCAAAACAAAGTTTAATTCCTAGTGCTTTTGTCTCTCTGCTTCAGGGACTTTTTCAAAGATCAGAGTATGTTACTATCTTGCATCGTGGCCACCCAGGAACTGATTTTACTAAAACAAGGGTGAGAGGACTAGTGTTTTGGTCTTCTATGTCACAAGACATTGAGAGAGTAGTTTCTTCTTGTTCTGTATGTAATAGTACAAAGCCACATCAATAGAAGCATCCTCTTCAGCTAAACCAGATTCCTGAACTACCTTGGTCGACAGTAGCCACTAATATTTTTGCGTGGAATGGTCAACATTACTTGGTGTTAGTAGACTCTTATTCCAATTGGTTCGAGATTGACCTACGTCCTAACCTACCATCCAGTACTGTCCTTACAAAGATGAAGTGTCATTTTGAAGTCCATGATAGTCCACACAAAGTTATTTCTGACAATAGCACGCAGTTTACTAGCCAGCAATTCAAAAAAATTTGCCAAATCGTGGGACTTTACTCATGTTGCAAGTAGTCCTGATTAACTGCAGTCAAATGGTTTGCCAGTTCAAAGTGCAAAACAGTTACTTGAGAAGTCAAAACAAGACAACAGTGATGTTTTCCCGAATCTGCTGAATTTCAGAAATGTTCCTAATGATAAACATCTTGGTTCACCTGAATAGAGACATCTGACAAGACAAACCAGAACTACCTTACCAATCAGCAATAGTTTTTTGGTTCCAAGTGCTAAGAATAACAGATTTGTGAAAGCCCATCTGTTAAAGAAATGCCTAGCCCAGAAGTTTAATTATGACAAGTCCAGCAAACCACTCAATCCATTGCATGAAGGAGAGACAGTGAGAATGCAAACGGTTAAAGGTTATGATTGGATTGGAGTTGTGAAGAGTATTTACCCAGAGCCGAGATCATGCATTGTGGAATTGTGGAATTTAGGCAGAATCGGAAACATTTGATGCTGGTGTCCGAGCCCATACCTGAGCACCTAGCCTGTGAGAAAATCTCTTTATCTCACAGTGAGTTGTCCAGTGTTCCAGTTCCTGAGGACATTCCAGTAAATATCCCTGTTCCTGAGATGAATCCTGAAGTTCCTGATATGAATTGTTCACTGAACACTGTCCCTGTTGCTAAATCTAATTCTGAATACTATGTTACTAGATCAGGTCGTATTTCCAGACCATGTTACAGATACATGGCAACTTGGACTTGAACATTGTGTTTGTTTCTAATGTCTATATATTATTGCATGTCTTGTCCTAATGTCATTTCATCGAAGACAATCTATTTAAGAGGAAGGATGTAGATCAGTGTGTGTGTACAACTTTAAGAAGCTTTCTAGGGGCTTGCACAAGTGTATAAATACTGAGCACATGCGAGCCTGACTGCCATTTTGTAGTAAGCTGTTGAGATGTAAGCATGTATGTCTGTTATAGTCTGTCGGTTAATCAGTTTGTTTATATTTTGTAAAGCTACTACCCATCCTGATGTGTTTCTGTGTAATAAAGCATATAAACAAACTACCTCGCCTGTTCATCATCTATACTAGAGAGGGACGAGCAACAGTAATGATTTTCCATTTTATTGTCACCACATATTTCTTCCTTCATATTAGATATTTCAGTCATAATTTCAATATTGTAACCTTCACACATTAAATTACCATCAAGGAAGAGGACCAGGATTTGGATGAATAACACCACTACCTTGACTTTGGTGGCTGTACCACATAATAAAGTATTCCCAGTGTTAATGGTTTATCTAAAATTTGTAGGATGTAAGATGCATCCTTCATGGAGAGACTGAAGTGTTACCATGTAGACTGTCAGTGAGGTGTGAAAGAAGGACTGAGAATAATTTTGGATTGAAAGAAAGAAAGTTCATATTTTGCAGTGAAGTTTATATATTGGGATAAAGACTTAGAGTGTTTACTGTGAGCTAGGAATCTAACAATAGTGGATTGTGAGTAGAGAAAGAAACACTGTATGTACTAATAAATGAAACTAAAGGTATAGGCCAGTAACTTACTAGATGCAGTAGGAGCAGGTAACTTAAAATTTTTGCTGTTATGGTATGGCAGTTATAATATAAGGCCAAAGAAAGAACGGAGAAAATTAATAAGACTTGGATGGGTAATAATTGTGAAAGGAGTAATACAGTGATGTGGGGTAGATAGAAATTGCTTAGGAACATATATTTTGAAACACATACAAGTTCTGAATCAAGATAAACCTTTTCTCCATACCTCCATTTTCTAAGTCAGTTGTCGTGATGAGGGACAAAGCTGTGGCTGACTGAATAGAGCAGAACAGATTTCCCTACCCCAAGCAACCCAAGCAAGAGTCTCCGATGGAACCTTCATTATTCCAGTTCTTGGCTGCACCCAGTTGTTCTGTCTGTGAAAACCACAAATGGATGCAGCCTTAGCAGAATCATATGCCTACCTTGAATGTATTCCCCTTAGTACAGAGAATACAGATGCAACTTTTACTTTTCAAATACAGGAACCAAATGGTACGTGGCAGTGATCCTGGCACTTGACAGCATTGTCTCCCCCCAAAACATTCAGAGGTAAGTAGTCATATGCCTTTCCCAGGTGCCACATAACACACATAGATAGTATTGACAAATTCCCACACCTCCAGCTGTGTCAACAATAAAACAACCTCACAAGGACAAAACTTGGTCACTCTTCCACAGAAAGGACGGAATCCACATTGTTGTGTACTGGCACTGAATTTAAGGATAAGTCAGACTGGAGCAAAGCCTGCAATGCTAGGTGAGGCTGCATATCTCTTCTATTCACTCCATGTTGTTAGGCTAACTAGTTATCTTTTTGGTAAACTGAAAAGAAGACTTTGAGGGTAGTAATTTGTGAAAGGAGTAAAACAATGCAAATTCTGGATAAACTATAAGCATTGTAAATACTTTATTATGTAGTATTGCCACCACAGTCATGGTAGTGGTGGCATTCATCTAAATCCTGGTCCTGCTCCTTGATGATAATTTAATGTGTGAAGGTTACAATACTGAAATTATGACTGAAAAATGGAAATACCAAATATGGAAGAAGTATGTGGTGATGATAAACAAGATAAAGCTTGACCTCAAAGTAATGCTCCATCGATAAATAATTGATTCATTTCAATATTAAATAGATAAAGAAGTGTTTTGAAGACATGAAGCTTGGTTTGCAGTATATTTTTGGATTGTTGGAAGTATACATTAAGAGACTGGAAGGACCTGAAATTGATGACATTGAGTTTTTGCATACTCAGCAGGTTATCATGATTCTGATTAAGCTGTAGGTACTTGAAGTACAAAACAGAATGTAGACTTTGGGTAGTCAAGTTGAATATATCAGCAGCAGCTGGTCTCAATGAAGGACAAAATTCATAGGAAAAATGAGACTGATTGGAGTACTGTCAGAAGAGTATCCAGATTGCTTGTTTTATGAAAACGCAGATGGCACAATAAGCAGGTTTAAGAAATAATCACTGGGAACTGAGTATGTGTCTAGATTGCCATCATCTGTATGAGAGATTGTATCATAAGCCCGGGTTTATTTTGGTGAAGGTTATATCTGTATATGAGACGGACGAGGTACTGTGGCAGTTATGCCAACCAAGAGGGAAATATGTGGTGCTGGTCAAATAGTGCATGTGGATCATGATTGTGTGAATGCAAATTTTCAACACAGGCTGCAGGTTATGGACATTATTAAAGAAGATAAGACTCCTAAATTTAAGTTTAGGTCGGTTTTCCCATCTGTATTGAAAGTTTTTTTCAGCAAACGGAGTGTTGAAATTTAAAGATGCAAAAGAAGCAATGGCTGAGTTAAAGGAATTATTATTTCCATTATTCAGTGAGGTAATGAAGACTGAATATGTGGGATTTGTAAATCTGGATGATTCTGTCAGCTTGGGTGGAGGTGGAAAAAGAAAATGAATGGGAGGACCACAGACATCAGATGAGAAAAGAGGTGTATTATGTACTGCAGCAGGACAGTGATGGTATGAGATATTTTATTTAGTTGTTGGACCATAACATTTTATGAACAGAAATATGCTTAAAGTGAGCATTTGAGACTGAATATGTCTGGTGGGATTATTCTCGTTCGATGGATTTGCTCTGGAAATATATAGGTATGTAAGGAAGAAATAGTCTGTTCAGTGAATTACTGGAATTCAAGTATATATTACTTTTTTATTTTATTTGTATTTGTTTTCCAGGGAAGAGCACTAATTTCCATGGACCTTTTTCAGACTCATCCCGGGAGTGGTCACATTGTTAGACAATGGAGGCTGAGGGAATCAAACCCTGCACCAGTGGACCACAAGAAACAGCTGATTAACAGCTCTTTAATCCTTTAAGTGAACTTCCAGACTTTAAAGGGAGGCACCTGTACATTTATTTATCCATTTAAGTTTTTATAAGACAGTTCAGTATTTCAGAATATCTGACAAGTATTTTGACAGCCTATATATTGATAGAGATGAGATAAATAATTCTTTTAAGGAGGCACCTTGCTCGTGGCTTAGAGAGATAAAACCCTGGCTACTGCTGAAATGTCCTGATTTTGATTAACAGCTTGGGTGTTTGACAGAGAGGTAGGGAGGTTGGGTATGCTTGTCCTGAAGGGAAGGTAGCATGAGAGGTGGTCCTTCACTGAGATTTAGTAAAGGCCCAGGGTTAGAAGCCTGAGCTGGGGGAATGAGAAAAGCAAAGAAGACATGACAGCCCTGTAGGCCTGGAATGGAGCATGTACTCAAGCCACTTCTCATAGACCTCCCAGCCAGAAGTACTCACATTGTCACATTGAGGGAGAGATGTTAGGGCTAGAAAAATATATCCCTGGGATGCTCAGCATAATGCAAGCTGCTGCAGAGGAGGATGGAAGGGGTGATGGGTGTGCAGCTAGGCACAATCTGGACCTGGTGTGGTGGGCAAGTCTCACCTTCTCCTGCAGCAAGCATGTCGATGAAGAGCAGGCAGGAGACCTAAAATTATCTTTTGGGGGTATAGTCTAATTAATTGGAATTTATAAGAAGGGGTTTCAAAGGGTTACTTTATAGTTAATCTAAGCTGGACCATGGCTGTAATCATAACAATTAAAAGTGCAGAATATTGGTACCTATTTGAATTTTACCTATTTTCTTATTAGACTGAGAACTGCAGCTCCTATGAAGAAAAAATAAACTGTTATAGTTTTCTTATATGACCTACAATTATATAAAACCTCAGTTTTAACACTATTTACATAGTTTGTACACAGTAATTAAATCTATTTTACTATGACTTTGTAACTATTACACACTATGAAGTTATTTCTTTGTTGTATATGCACTGAATGAAACCTGATTTATTGTGAAGTTTTGCAGTTCTGTGCTTAATAATATAATGTCAGTTTTGGTAAATTTATTATTCCAGAGTGTGCTCTAGCTGAATTGCATGGATAATACTGAATTACAGATAAGGGCATCTGGTATGAACTATATAGTTGATAAATGAGGGTGTAACGTTAATATTGCTATGACTCAATGCATTCATCAGGTTTTGAAATGAATGCCTTACCTTCCTCAATCACTCAGCTAGACTCATTAAAAACTTTTAACTCTGCACTAATATGCCACTATCTCAATAATCATATATGTTCCTGTATACAAAACTCTAAGCCACCATAAAAATAAAAATTTAACTACTACTACTTTTTCCATTCCTTCACTAAGTAACTCCTCTCAAATGATTAATAACTTTCTCTATAACAATTAGCATTTTCTAATCTGTCTATCTACTCCTAGGCAATGTCTAGAACCTCCTAACAAAATAATTTACCTTGAATCAAAATAATGCTTTTTAATGTTAAAGTACTCTATTTTATATATTAAATAGCCAATGTAATTTTTACAAAGTCTATACTGTTTGCCTATTTTATCTTTAAAATACTCTGTAATAAAAAAAAATTTTGTGGAGCTTTTCTCCCTGGGCCTCTACTGAAAATGGGTTTCTGACCCAGTGGACTTTCCCGGTCAACCAATGTCAATAAATAAATAATTGGTCATGAAATTTCGTTACAGCACAACCTTGTGTAGATGGAGAATGCTTAAATAAATGAAGCCTTTGAATCATTACAGCACGACCTTGAGCAGATGGAGAATGCGTAAATAAAGGAAGCTTTTGATTCATTATAGCACTACCTTGAGCAGATGGAGAATGCATAAATAAAGGAAGCATTTAATTTAAAGAGACTATTGCATTAGTCTTATATTTATGTTGAAAAACAATAAAGCTGATTAATGAGGGGAGATGTAAGCCTAGCTACTATTATGGGTGCAGCTAAGATTATGGTTTTATGATGCTAGCACCAGCAACATGGGAAGTTGGAGATACCCATATATAATTTAATACATCTTTTGCATGGGTGATTAATATTATGGAGGTTACAATGAGATAATAAAAATCTAGGATTTAGTGGCCTCAGTAGGGAAACAGAGTAAACTGGTTGAGTATGAGTGAGGAAAGATTGAGTGGATTGGTGAAAATGAATCTGTGGCAGGCAGTTGTGCTAAGTTGCCTTAAATATCAAGGTTGCAGTGGAATAGCAACATAAAAACTGAGTTGCATTTTTGGTTATAGTCTTTCAAATCTTTGTTGCAAATGAAGAAATTGTGATTGGTCTTTTGGGTTTCTAATATGCATAATAAGTTAAAAACATTGATGAAGGCAGGTGAGTGGTAAACTAACAAACTGAATGTGATAAAATGTTGTGAGAATAATAGCTACATGGCCTGTGTGGAAGTGGATAAGGAACGGTTTACAATATTATATTATCAAAGGGCAATATGTCAGGCATGATTGATTATAAGCTGATAAGGGCCTGGAGGATGTTGAATGGAAGCACCTATTAAAGGTAGGCATTACAAATACAAAGAGTTTGCTAGAAAGGGCACAGTAAAATTAATACACTTCAGAACTGAGCAGAAAATATCTTTCAAGATTATGATTGTTATGTATAGATTGATAAGAATGAAATTATGAGGTAGAGGACAATGCTTCAGTTTTACTGTCTTTGAAAATATGCAACCATTTATTCTTGCAGTTGAGGTAAGTGAAGTAATTGATGTAAATAATATAAACATATGAACTTAACTTATATTTCATGAGTACGTGCCCTGGTAGGGTAGAGTTAATAGGACAAAATGCTGTGACCTGAAGAAGCACTAAATCAAAAGGACAGTAGTATCATGATACAACTTTGTGATGAGTTGTACGGCTGATGATTTGTAGTGCATTTATTGCTTCAGATGTTGAATTGTGGTTTCTGAAGATTGTGCCTTGTTTCTATTGTGATGTTTCAAGATCAATAAATAAGTTTATCAAACAAATTAGGCTTTCATACAGCTTCAGTCATACAATTGAAATAAAAATGACTGGGAAATTGGATGCTTAATTTCTGGAATAAAGAAAGCACTGGGTTAAAAAACATGGGGAGAGAGCAGTTTTCTGTTGGAAGCAGAATTTAGACTAGTGTTTGTAACTAAACAAGGATGGTGAGATTCTAAGGATAGAAACTGTCAAAGCGATGATAACTGGATTGCTGTCAAGAAATTACAATCAAAAGTGTGTGGGCATGAATGAGTTTCCTAGAAGCTCGTGAGGTCCAGGAACAGAGTAGAGCTAAGTAAAGCTTTAAAGAGAACTGCAAAACCATGTAAAAAGGGTAGGGGGGGGGGGGTTCACACACTACCATGTAAGAGAAAAAGAAACAAAATACTGCAGATGAGGGGAAAAACATTTTTATGTGAATTGCCATGGAGATGTAAAACCCTGACTACAACACAGACAACTAGAGATCAGTTAGTGGTTCCGGTGCCCATGGTTGCTGGTGTGGGGAGGAGAAAAATGTCCTAGCATGGCTCATCTGTCCTTGGTGGAATGTTGAAAGACATGCTTGAGGTCAATGTTCCTGTGGTTAAATCCTTGGTGGAGACCACAGACCTGAAAACAGTGTTAGCTTCAAGGGAGAAGGCCTGCCCTGAGGGATTTACATCAATCATGGAAGTCAATTACATATCTTTACTGGCATCCATTGTATGCTGAACCCTGGGTGGGTTACTAGGCATGCACAATGGACTTAGAATCACAAAAAAATTAACAAAAAATGAAGAACCCCCAATGGTTATCTAAATGATAGCCCCCCCCCCCCGATTGGCTTTTGCCTTGGTATCTGGAGAAAAAATGTGCCAGCTGACCGGCAGAAGGTCTGATGGTCAGCAGGCACTGAGGGCAAAAAGTAAAGAAAAAGTTTACAGTAAGCAGTACAGTAGTATTGTTTGCAGGTTAACTCACTGTCTTCATTTAGAGTCATTTTAACTAGACTCTCTATTAAGTGGTACACCATGTCACTAGCCTACAACAGTTGAAAGACTGCTACATATTAAATGACATTAAAATGTTTCATTCACCAGTGCAGTTTAATGTGGTACCATCTTTATGCAGGCTTTGATATACTGTAACATTCTTCCTCTTGAAATCACAGTTGCAGGTATCTTAGTAAGCCAAGCAAAGTAAAGCCACAGTTAATTTGGTGACTCCAACACATGATGTGAAAGTTCAGAGTTTTTGATTTGTACAGCCTTTTAGGGATATAGCTTACTCTGTATGAAAATAGCTGCACTGAAGCACAATTAACAGTTTGAAGACAGAGTCATTAGGGGTAATTAGAGAGACATAAATCATAGGGGTGGGGTGGGGTATAACATGGGTCAGCCTACATGTGGAAAAGTTTGCAGTCCAGTGAGAAGCATCAGGCACAGAAAAAAAATATTTTTTGGAAAATTAATTAAATAGTGCAAGCAACAGTTGTTTCTTTAGTAATATGAATATCTTAAAGCAAGAGTTTACAGCTGATTATTTGCCAAGAAGAAAACTGTGATACAGAGGTTTGTACACTTTATTGACTCATAGTTGGTTGCAGCATTTTAGGAATGAGGTGTGTGTAGCCTATACACATAATGAAATCCAATACAATGCCTTGCCTGCCTTCAGTGAATTCATCAACACAGTGCCAAAACAGCGATCAGCATCATTAGAGAGGTTCCTAACAATTCTGTCCTGATGACACTCAAGTACCATAGAAAGCCTAGATTGGCCCACGTCACAGACAGCAGAGCTTATCTGATGGCAGTGTATATGGGTGCTGTAGCCTTGATCTTGAACAGAGAGAGATAACAAGTAATTCAAGTGATATTCTCAGAATTAAGGATTTAGACGGAGACAGATGCTACTTGTAGAAGGATAGCGCAGTATTCAGGATGCTGGATACCATCACAGTTAGGCAAGACAGCCAGGCTATCCGACCCCATTTGTGAACTTAAATCATAAATTAGATTTGGGGATGAGGATATGTAGCCAGTCAGTCCAGTAGGTGAGAAAGATGAGAAGCAAAGCAAACCATTAGGTAGTTTGGGTCAAAGATTAACAGTGCTGAAGCCAGTTACACCGGTGCTGTAGATAAAATGCCAGGGAATCCTGACAGAAAAATGCAGGGCTAAAATATTAATTCGTATTTATCTAACTACTAATGCAACCATAAATAGCCTCTGTGTGTGTGTATGTAACTTCAAGAATAAGATCCAAATTAAACTACAACTTTTGTAAGAAAATTAGACTCAAACTAGGTAATATATCAATATTTTCAGCCCACAGTAAGGAGGGTTGGATTAAATGATAATCTGAAATTAGAATAAAGAAATATCTGTGGAACACATTACATAAAATATACCATAATGCTAAGCCCTTTAGAAAATTGAGAAAGAACACTAAGTGAGTAGTGGAGCAGATTTACAGTGGATCATCTTGCACACCTGTTTCTGACCACATTTATTTATGTATGTATGTATGTATTTTGATTACCAAATTAATTCCACAAAAATACAGATGTAGCTACATTGGATGTTTTTTTTGTGGAATTATTGTTCAGTTGGCTGCATTTGTGTAGAACCAAGGATATTTACTTTTTTTTTTTTTGTTTACCAGGGTAGAGTACTGATCAGTAATGATCAATTTCAGATCCAGCCCAAGTTGTATATATACAAATACAAATGTTATATGCAAATACTCAAGTTATACTAGACTGGAGACATATACAATGGGCAATTTGTAAATAGATGTGTGTGTATACACACACACACACATAATATATATTATATATTATATACTAGTGAACAACCGTGCATAGTGAGTCAAGATTACTAGGAAGACAGATCCAAAGGCATTTAGTGGAGTTAAGTTATGTGGCATAAGTTAGAGCATTTGTAACGGCTGTGTTTTTGTGTGTATGCTTTAAATTCTGGTCTGAATGTGGTGTAGGTTGGGGTATCCCTTAAACTGAGGGGAAACCCCTGACAGAATTTTGGAGGCTACAGAGGAACAACTATAGTCAGTGCAGTAAAGCTTTGCTCTGCGTGTTTGTTGAACTGGCCCTTATATGGCTTGGTTTCTGAGGATGTAGGTAGGGGAGAAAAGAATTTAGTGGAGAGGGGTGTGAGAGGACCTGATACAGGAGCTGAAAGAATAGGGAGCCTAGTAAGAGGTCATCTGTTTGCTTTATGAGTAGCCAATTAGGATTTTTAATGGAAAGGAAGTGGCGTTCTTTCTTAGGGGATTAGAGTATCTTTGAGAGTGAGTGTGAGGTTGTCTTGTTCCTCTTAGATAAAGTGGCTGTTATAGAGGGAGTTGATATTTTATATTGGCAAACAATATTTGACTATAGTGTTTCTAGCTGGGAGGTGGAGGAAGCAGGAAATCTTATGGGTCTAGAACTGATTTCTGATAATTTTTTTTCAATATGGACCTGAAAGTCTAGGGTTGGGTCAAGTCATATACCCTAATATTTGAAGGTAGAGGTGGTTTCATTTAGAAGGCTGTTTTGATGTTTACTTTTAGCTTTTGGGGGATTTAAACTAATTTTCTGGTGTGTGCCAAAGGTCATAGATAACATTTTCTTAGTGAAAATGTTTGTTTTTTTTGTTAGTGAGCCAAGAGTTGGGAGTTAGAGCTTCTTGGAGTTGCTTTTTTATTTCAGTATGATTGGGGATGAACCTACAAATGACCAGGTCATCACCATATAATATCGTGGGGCGGTTGTACAGATCAGGGGAAAACTTGTTTATAAGGACAGAAAAAAAGCATCAGTGCCAGACTGGTACCTTGAGGGACTCCTGCTTGGACAGGAGAGTCAGTGAAAGTGGTTGAATTGACCTTGACTTTAAAGGGTCTTATGGAGAATTCCCTGAACTACTCAGCAGATTGTTTTGCTGATACCTATTTCCAAACACCTTTATTGAATTATCACTTGTGACATAGACAAATTTACATTCATATAACAGTGATCAAACTATATTAACATAACAAACATTCCACTGCATGTATATTGCTATATATCATATAACCTATGCGATATTACATAAATTATTAAATTCCTGCTTTTTTTAAAGCAAGAAACATCTTCAATAAACAATTGTTTACTACATAGGCAATCATACATTTATATAAATGAAAACAAACCACACCAACACAATCTTAAATGCAAGCATTTTACATTAGAAACCATTCTAACACACTCTCAGTTGCAAACATTGTACATCACTTATAATCTATCCAATCTTTCTCACGCAAACATTACATAGTTCATATGTATTGTTCCCAGAATTCTCATTCCTATGTAGTTTGCTCCTACCCTTTTCTAAAGATCTCAATTCAAGTTGTTTTATTTGTGTTACTATATTCACTACTTCCATTATAGTTGGTTTAGATTTTGATTTCCATTTTCTAGTAATTGCTTTTTTGGTGGCCACCATTATTATACGCAGTAAGGCCTTACCATGTCTAGGCAAATCCAATTCTGTATCATAGCTCAGAAAAATCATCTCCCTTGTCAGACCAATCTGCCATCCCAGCATCTTCGACAGTGCACCCTGCAGGGAATCCTTAAAGTCCAACAAATCACTGCACTCCCAGAAAATATGTTCCCAATTACCTCTTTCTTCCCCCTCACACCTACCACATTTACTGTCTACCTGAGGAAACATTCTCTGGAGTCTACTTGGGGTATAAAAATATTAATGTAAGTATTTCCAGGCAAAAATCCTAAATCTTCTACATTTTGTTGCATATTTGGGAGGCATACACATATCCTCCCATTGTTTTTTGTGAATTGTTTAGCCAATCTCTCTTCCCAATCTTTTCTAACCTCCTCTGATTGATTCTTATAGTTATCGTGCAATATTTTATATGCTGTACTAATTCTTCCTTTTTTAATGGCGGCCTCAGTTCTAGATTCTATTAAAAACTCTACCAGTGCTGGTCTTTCATTTAGGACCCCCCCATTTCTTTCTCTTTGCCTATACTCTGATATCAGTCACTGATAGGGAAGACAATCTCTAACCTACAATCCAAATAAAATCTTGTTGTCTTCCCATTCTATCATCTTTCCCTTTCTAATTATTTGCTCCCAATTCCTTTGTTCCTTTACCAGTTTTCGCCAATAAATTCTGGCCCCCTTTTGCCTTTTGTCTATATCCTTAATTGCAGTCATCCTTATCATCAGAATTTCCTTTCTCCATTCCTGTGTTGGTTTAGTTTTTAGAATACTTTCTGCTACTTTATGGATATAATATTCTGCATGATTACTGTTGTTCTCCTTAAAGGCCTGTATCCAAAATCCCAGTCTCTTCTTGTTTCTTGAGCTTCCCCCATGTTTCATCATTATCTCTTTCCACTTTGAATTATAGTTTTTTGCTTGTGCTATATATAGGAGTCTTAACTGTGTAGCTTTGAATGGATATCTATTTCAATCAAATGTGAAAACAGAACAGTGAGCTCCACAAGGCCAGAGTCGTAAGTCCTCACCCTCTGTCTTCCTGTTCTTCACTTTCACTATATCTCTATGCTTACTGAATACCTTACTTACTCCCATCTTCCCCCTCCCCCCTACTCTCCACTTTCAATATATCTCTATTTGCTTACTGATCCTATGTGATTATAAGTATAACAACATTAAGCATAACAATTTACAGTACCAAACAGGCATATCTGAGACACAACTCCATTGTATATTAAGGTATTGTATTTCTGAGACACTACTCTACTGAATAATTTCTTGTTACTAAGTGTAACTGCGAAAATGTGTTACTAAGTGATCCTGTTAGCTTTATTACTAACTTGAACTGTGATAATATGTGTTACTATGTGATTTATTACTATCATTACTCCTTGTTATGTGGAGGTTTTCTCCCCGGGCCTCCACTGAAAATGGGCAAACTTATCCAGTCGGACTTCCCTGGTCAACAAATGTTAAATAAGTAAATAAAATAATTAAGTGACACCAGTACAAAGATCAACATGATGTTTACTTTGCCCATGCTTAGAAGGATTTCATTAGTGAGGGTAGAGAGTTAAAGGAGCCCCAAGAATAGAGAATATCAAGGAAAACAGGTTGTGGTGGTTCAGTGATATGTGCAAGAAAGCAAAAGATGATTTGATAAAGCAGGTTTAGGAGATACAGGGAGGGCAAAAGGAGATGAGGATGCACAGCTAAGCAATGGATGGATTGCTTGAGAGAGGACCTGCAACAGTTGAATAGAGGCTAGATAAAGGGGAGAGATCTGGTGTTTGTGGGTTGGGATTAGCGTAATGGTTAGGTAAGAAGATAGATCTAGTGTTGTGAGTGTATGCTGGTACATGTGTCCTGAGCCTGTCTTGTTTAGTGGTAGTATTAATGAAAGCTTTTTAAGGTAAGGTGTAAGGTTAGGGTTAGTAGGCTTTACACCCCTGTACCATATTAGTAAAGAATGCTAATACTAACCCTGCCCTTACCTCTATTTCTTACTGTATACCTTACCTTAAAAATACCTTTTCCATAACACTGCCACTATTCAGACAAACTTAGGTCTGAATGCTGTAGGTGGGTTTTGGTTTAAAGATTGCAAAATTAAATTGTATATTTATTTATTTTATTGATTTAACATTTGTTGACCAGGAAAGTCCGACTAGGACAGAGCCTATTTTCAGTGGAGGCCCAGTGAGAAATGCTCCAGACGCATGTCTTTGGATTGTGGGAGGAAACCGGAGTACCTGAAAGAAACCCATGCTAATACAGGGAGGACATGCAGACTCCATACAGAAGGCACCCTAGCTGAGAATAGAACCAGAGAACTTCTTGCTGTGTGGTGACAATGTTAATCTTTGCGTCACTACACTGCCCAATGATGAATGAATATGAATATGAATATGAATGTGATGCTTGAGTATATTATAATCAGTATAATATGCATACACTTTCACAAATGTGCAGTGCACCTATTGACCTTGAATGGACAGGTCTACATGTTCACCATATTGTAAAGCATATATTGTAATGGATGTGCCTGCAACATGGTTCATATAAGCAGTACTTTGTGTTGCTTGAATTAATGCAGGGGGTTAGGTCAGTATATGCAATTGTGAGTTGATGACCATGTTACTGTCATTAAATACTGTTACAACATTGGTTCATTGCATTAAATTATTACCTCTTTTTGCAAACATTGGCAGAGTTCTGTAATGTGATGGTGTGTATACCATACCACCAATTTGAATACATCTAAATAAAGTATCAACACTGTATCATATTACACACACACACACACACACACACACACACACACACACACACACACACATGCACGCACACACACGCACACACACACACACACACACGCACACACACACACACACACACACGCATACACACACACACACTTCTAGCACCATTGTGTTTTGCTGACTTATATATGCTCATTGAATAATGGCACATAAGTAAAGACAACAGTCATTCCACTGCAGACTTCCATGTTGTACTTTTGGCATATGGCACTAATGTACAATTGGATACTAATCGCAGCATGTTTATAGATGCCAAGGGCTGCTGCTTCCATCCACCTAAGTTCTTCGGGGATTTTCATCCCTCTGAGTTGCATCAAATAATTTCTTTCAGTATCATTCACATTTTCTTGGAGAACTTGTCTCCATAATGAGGTCTTCAGGAATAGATTTCCATGCAATGTATCAGGATAATACCAGATGTCATAGCTGATCTTCATTGTGTGGGACATGACACACAAACAGTCATGTGCCATTTAACCACCAGCATACCTCTCAACCTGTTAGAGCTAGAAATCTGGACAAAGCCATAAACAATGGGGGGGACAAAGGCCCAAAAATAGGGACAATTTTTAAATATTGCTCTTACAAACTTAAACAGTTGACAGAATAGCAGGTTTTGCATTAGTATGCATTTTTAAAGAGTATGAAGTCTGAAACTCAAATGTCTGTCATTATTTTCTGACCTCAAATCTTTAATGATTTGTCAGTGATTTGGCAGAAAAACACACTGTTATGAAAAATGGACCAAAATATGAGGCAAAAATCTGGACATTCTGCAAAAATCTGTAGAGTTGACAGTATGAGCACCAGACATGTCTCTTTTGAACAGCATCACCACAGAAATAGCATAGCTTAGATGCTTAAAATGGAGCTTTATAAACTGGACAAGAAGGAAGATGATCACACATGCAGAGGTTGTCATAAACATTGATGGGCTGAAAGTGCATATGTACATGTCAAGTTAGTGAGGTGTTCCATGCAGCTGATGCTGCCATAGTTTACTCTTCTCTTGACATGGGAACAATATACCATATGTGTACAGACACTCTGGATATTTGTGGGTGATGATATCATGTCCTGCACAAGTTTGGCTGCACATAGGTTGCAGAGTAAGCCAGGAAATTCTTCGCAATAGTCACATCATAGAAACTATCACATAACTCTTGTCTCTAGTCTTCATTGTGCAGGACAACACAGTATAACATGCTACTAGTTCTCAAAGAACAACCATGGTGACGGTCAGTGATATCTGAAGAATGTAGCACATGCACAATGCAAAACAACATCCCTGTAAATCAGTGTTACCACTGCAGCAGAGCACAATTCATATTTTACTCAAAGGTTGGAGATCTGGGAGCTGATAAACCCAAATGAGCTCTATACATTCTTGAATTTATATTACGTTTGTTCAGGATGAAAGAACAGCCCAAGGAAATGATGAGTAACATTATGCAATACAAATATGCAGCTATTTGGCAGACTGTAGAAAAAGACGAAGCATACTGGCATTAAAAGGAATTAAATGAACTGTTACTTTAGGAATGTGCAAATTTGGAAAGTCTGCACTGAAAATCTGGAAAAATGAGGCAATCACATACTTTTATGCTGCAGATAGTTATGAAATATTGTGAGGTGACTTCCAATACGCTATAAACTAAAGAAAGGTTTTTAAAAGGAGTGTGAGTTTATATGGAAATTGTCACATAGAAATATCCAACAACGCAGATATGAAAAAAATGTAGAAGCAACAGTATTTGTTTAAAGACCATAACAGTGAAAAGTATTTAGTACATATTATTGTATATAATAACAGTGTTAACATTTCTGGAATTTGATATTGATGAAATTTAAGTGTTGAGAGTCAAGGCATATTAATGTAAAGATTATTATGGGGGACTATATAAGCACTGACAAGATTTAGTAGATAAAAGTTTTGATGTGAAGTATGTGGGATGTGTAGCACGGAAGATGAACAGAAGTTGTATATAACAAAAAGTGGGATAAAAACATTGGAATGTATTTAGTTTGGATTCTGAGGTTTGTTTGTTGTTAGGAAAGAAACCAATAGTGGCTTACAAAAAAGAGATTTCCTTTAAAGGAATGTTAGAGAGAACCACGAAACAACCAGGAAAGGGTGGTAGTTTTAAATGTGGGAGGTGCCATGTAAGTACATGGTTGACCAGGAACAGATAAAAATCAGGAATTTTGGTACAATAAAACCGGTGAAAAAGTATAATTGTTATTCAAAAGGAGTAGTGCACATAGTGCTCCGTCAATCATGTGACAGGTTCTATGTGGGGAAGACAAAAAGGGCCATTAAACAAAGAATTTATCAGCATATTTATGATATAAACAACAAAATTGCCAAGAATGCCCTTTTTAAGCACATTAACAGTCACCCCCCCCCACACTCATTTAGGTTTTGTGTTATTGATCATGTGGACCTGGGACACTGGGGAGGGCCTTCTGATGATTTTTTGGAGTTAAACGAAATGAAGTGGCAGATTAGAACTAATGCCAGTGAATTTCCTGGTTTGAATGACAAAATTTCTTTAAGCCCTTTACTGAGGCTTAAATTTGCACATTGCATATGAATATGTTAGTTATATGTATTTTTATATGTATAAATACATGTATATATGTTTATATAAACATAGATATGTATATATTTTTTTATGCACAAATGTTTTTATTCAGGTTGTGGCTTGAAATAATTGCATGTGTAACAATAGTAGGAGGGGTTTGGTAGGATTTTTTTGACCAATAGAGTTGCAGGAGTATGTATTTAATTGTGTTAACATGTGGGTTAATTTATTTTGAAGAAGTTTAATATACCGAGATGAAAGTGCTCAATAAAGTGTTTTATGCTATTGGTGCCAGTGGTGTTTTTGGGCTCCATCTCCACGTTCAAAAAGTGGGATATATAAAGCCATTAAAGAAGATGTATGATCATGGCTGGTGTATAAAAGAATGGGGAGTGGAACAAATGTTAGCAATAATTCAGTCACACTGGTAAAAGTTGAAAGACGGGAAATAGATTATTTTATTTTTTCAGCCTGTGTTCATAGCATGGCAATGTAATTTTTTTTTAATTTATATTTATTTTGTTTTTGATTTTTAACTTTATATAAGACATTTTATGTAAAGGCATCCATACTGTTTTCAATAAGTTCCAAGCAGTCAATTAGATCCATCTTAAATGTTGCTGCCTGAGGCAGCTTGCACCTTGATTTAATATTTCTTCCAAAGGATGGCACCTTGGACTACAACATCTCCTTATGCTGCATTACAATATTATTGTGAAGCATGAATCCAAACACTTGGTGTGAGGATAGAGCCCACAGCGTTCTGACTTTTCTGGTATTATGGAAAATATGGTAGATGCTGAACCAATGGCAATGGTGATTTTCCATCAGGTTACCCCATTACTTGAGTATACTCAATAGCTTAAGAATGGACAGAAAATGTATGTTCTTTATTTTATGGCAATGCACATTTGTATGATGTACTCACCTAGCAGATGGCATATTTCTTGTCTGACTTGGTCTAAGGGCGCATTATTACATCTGTGCTTGTACCAATTACAGTTAGAGCTCCAGGCTGCTTGACAGACCAAGCATACATCACTATCCCTTGTGCTGCTTGCTGCTGTACCTGACCACCACCAGCTGTCAACACTGCAGTGAGATTGAGCCACCTCCCTTCTCCTAGTGTGGGCAAGCCAGTATCTGCTGTTTCTTTCTACCTTCCTCAGCTAACCCTCCAGAGCCCGGGTTACTGACTGATCCCAGGTTATCTGTAATGTACTCATGTCTTTATTCCTCTACACCATGGAGCTGACTCTGTTCCCTTACAAGTTTATTCATTTGGCGTAGTCTTCCATGACACAGGGTTATTGTTATCTATATTTACCCTGGAAAGCCACCAGAGACAACATCAGTCCTCACAGACTCATGCCACTGTAAAAAAAAAAAATGGAAACAAGGGAGGTTTTAGCACTGAAAGTATAGAATGGTAATCAGTAATTTCCTCTTGGGATAAATACCATTTACTGTTATGGTGAAAACCTTACACATCATGCACAAATCATGCTTAATGAAACATAAAACAGGGAGTCAGAAAAAATGGAAGGTCAATTACACTAAATTATTTTTTAAGAAGAAAGTGTGATTACATTGAATCATCTTTACTTCAGCTGGTCAAGCTTGTGTTTTCTTCAGAAACACCCATATTGGTGTTTCCAAAGATTTAATATGTTTCCTGGCTAGTGCAATTCCAGATTCAAGTATCAGGATATGCTTTGACTGGTTTGTGATCCTGCAAGGAACATAGCAGATAAGTGAAAGAAAAATGAAAAGAAAAAGAAAATTATAACTAAATATAAAATATTTTGTCTACTATGTGTTTGAGTGAATCAAAGTTGAACAATATCACTTTAGCCATTGGTAGGTGGTGCTAGGCATGCAGGGCTACTGTGTGCTTTTATAAAACAAAGGTGAAAAACATTACTGTTGCATTTTTATTTAATTACACTCAGACATCTGAGGTATATACAGTAAACAAAATGGAGATAATTTCTATTTTTGGGGTTATCTGTGTGCATGAACATGACTGAGTTGCTATTATTTGATCAAGTTAAACATTCATCATTCTGGCTTTGCAGTATTAATTTAAATTTATGTGAAGGAACTGGCTATACTCTGTATGAAAGAAAATTGAAATGTATTACTGTAGCCATTATTAGGTGGTGCTAAACCTGGAATGGCTACTGTGTCTTTGTGTGAAATAAAATTAAAATACATTACTGTGGTCATTATTATTTTTTCTTATCAGATTCAAACATCTAAGCTGAACATAGCCAACAAAGTGGCTATAATTGGGGCTACATATGTAAATGACTGATACTGTTGTCATTTGATCAAGATAGTCATTAGTCTGTTTTTGTGTGTGAAGCAAGTTAGAAAACACTACTGTGACAACTGTCTGTGAAACAAAACTGAAATAGAATTACTGCTGTTATTATTTTTATGACATGTGAATATCTGAGATGTACACAGTCAATGCAATGGTTATAGTTGTTGGGTATGGGGTTCGACTGTGGATGAAAATGACTGACCCTGTTGTTGATTGATCAGGTTGAAGATTAATCTGGTTTTGCAGGATTAATGTGCATTTGTGTGAAGAAATTTAGAATACATTACTGTAGCCATTTTTTAATTACAGTCAGACATATGGAATGTACACAGTCAATAAAGATGTTTTAATTAATGGAATAGAAAAATGTATATATATATATATACATATACATATATACATGGGGACTCATCCTTGCTATTATTTGATCAAAGTTAAACAATGATTGATCTGGCTTGGCAGAAGCAGTATCACACAGTGTGTTGTATTTAGTAAAAATATAACATGATCATTGCTATGACGTGTGTGTGTGGGGGGGGGGTGCGCGAGAGAGAGATGAGAGAAATGTTGCAGTGTATCTAAGAACAACAACTTATCCATAATTTATTTTACTTTCCCTCACAGTTATACATCAGCATCATACAAAGTAAATGGCTATCTTTAGCAGTCTGGGCAGGATGTCTGTAAAAGTAACAACTGATCAATGGCATGACAGCATTGCCATTTCACATTGCTTGGTTTTCTGGTTGAGTTCTTGAATGTGATTCCTTCTGAGTGGATTCTGCATGTCTTCCCTACATATGTGTGGGGTTTATCTCAGTGTTCTGGTTTCCTGCAACACCCCAAAGACATCCCATAGGTGAACTGGCATTCCTCCATTTTGTCCATATGTAGAAGTGCAGTGAGAGTATATGTTTGTGCTATGTGTGTGAGTGTGTGTGTGTTTTGTGATAGACCTAGCTTCTCAAGGAAAGTGTCACTGTGTATGTGTGTATGTAAATAAAACTCTTACCAATTTTATCTGTGAAAACACATATGGGGGGTTGGGTGTCACTTCAACAGTGGCAATCATCTAGAGCCAAGGATCACACTGCCAGGTGGCTAACCCTGCTGCATATGGGGGCGCTTACATAAATCTTATGGCTAGTAATATAAAAGAATAGCTTAAAAGTAATTAACTTTCAGAAGGACATAAAAATGAATCACAGAATATATAGACTCTTGGAGCTTCTGGGTGATCTACCTACTTCCAGTCCCCTAGATGTATACAATTTATGAGACAGACTCTGTAGGCAAATGCCATCCTTAACCTCCATCTTTGACTGCACCTAGTATAAAAGTGGCCTGCAAATCACCTACGGGTAGGAATCACAAGCCACAAATCTTGCAAGGAGCAGGAAACTCCTGCCAGTATACCCTGAACCACTGTAGCAGAAGAAATGTTCTAGTCCCAGAATGGATGTTCAACTTACAATTCATAGTAAATACTGATGGAAGACCAAGTCAAAGCCTCACAGCTACCAGAAGCAGAGACTTCCCTAAAAACAGAGAGTGAGTTTTGGCCTGACTGGAAATGAATTTGTTTGTAGACTCATCATTAGAAAGAATGCATATTTTCCAGTTTGCTTTAGTCTGCTTAGAATGTATTGTATCAAGCTTATTTTTAGGAAAGAAACCAAAAAGGTGGAAGACTTTCAGAAATGATTCATCCTTGAAATGCAAACCCATAATGTCTGTGAGGATTCAACAGTATTTAAAAACTTTTGTATTCTTCAGGGAGAGAATACTAGTCAATAGTAGGAGACAAACTGATCTTTTGATTAAGAGCAACACTTGACCCAACCTTAGACATAATAACAGATCAGAGGAAATCAAAACCTGTTCTTTATTGAAAACAGCATAAAGTTTAGAGGCCATAACATTTATGGGAAGGGGGTTGTGTTATTCTGTTTTATACTCATTGACTGCTATTTGGCTGAGGCACTAGAGAATAACATTTCCCTTTGTGCGAAGGCTGTTGGCTGTTTTTTTTTTTTTTTTTTTGGTGGTTGCATTGGTTTTATCAGTTGAACTTGTTTTAGAGGCCATAAGAGCCTGTAGCTCTGAAACCCTTGTAGCTGAAGTTTCATTTAAAGGAGCTGAACAAACCAGTCAGAGGGGCTACTTAGTAACTGCTTTATGAATATTCAGATTTATACCAGGAGTCAAATTCTACATTGGAGGTCTAAGATGAAAAATACCATTTAAGAGCAGTTTTCACCAAAGCTAAAGACACCACAGAGGCTGTCTGAGGACAGGCAGACAAAGCAAAACACTGAATACGTACTGATGAATAAGCCTCTTCCTTTTGGAAAAGACAAGGCAAATAATAACATAAGAGGGGCACCAGAGCTATTGGGACTCCAAAGATAATTCTGTAAGCTGTGAGAAGAAAAGCCTGCATGGATGGGAGGGAATAAGAAAGATAATGAGCAGAACCTGGTGAAGATGGCAAAAAGTGTTTGGCTCAGGCACAGCAGAGCTAACAAGATCAATTGATCCTTCTCTGATTACTTTCAAGAGAAATCACTGAAGGACAGGCAGGATTGCATGCAAGGTGCCCTAACATCAGTTATACAGAAAGGTATTGTCTGCCCTTCTAAGGAAAACAAGGAAGCTAAGGTTTCAGTGATGAGGCAAAAAGATCAATGGCTGGAATTTCCTGCATGCCTGCATTTTTACACATCTATTAACCAGGTAAACCCACTGGGCATGCATCTCCCTTTTCAGTAGCAAAATGGGAGCACTGTCTAAATTACTTGTTTACAGTTAAACACTAGGCAAATGGAGTTGAAATTAATCAAACCCTATACCATGCACTTAAGGAAGTAGTTTCTTAACAGCTCAGAGCTGCCTTAATCATCTTTGCTAACTGCCAGAGATCCAACAAATTTGTATAGTAAAATGTAATTTTTGGGCATATTAACTGTTGTGGGGTGGACATTCATTGACAATTTATGCTGCAAAATACCTACTGCCATTTCATTTCTCTGTTAGGAATAAGTTTCCTTCTCCTCATTCGCTTCACTACCATCTGGGTATTTGTCAAGAAACAACTAAAGATCTCCTTGAGAAAAACATTTTTTAAAAGGTTTATAGTCATTTCTACAGATACAATTTTCCTTTAGATTTGTATACAGTCTGTCTTGAAGTGGTAACCATAAAAATGGCACTCTTATGTTCTCCAAACGTGCACCTCATCAGGAGTTTGAAGCGTCTGCCATAGGAACCTGAGACAAAGGAAGAACAAATGACCTTCTCATGTTTCTTTGAAGGAATCCTTCCACTAATCCCGTTCTTTTAGGAAAGTAGAATAATATAGAATTCTTTGTGTAGGTATTGACTAATTCCTTAAATTTCTAGGTTAATATTAAAGCTTCCTCATTTGAAGGCTCGCATGCTATATCATCATAACAGTTACAGAAATGTAGCCCAGTGGGCAAAAGAACTTTATTGTAAAGGTAGAATTTCCTCCTACCATCTTGTAAAGTGAAAACATGCTATGAATTCTGTTGTAAAACAGAACAAAATCCTCATTTAATCTGTTTTCTGCTGTGCACTAATAGAAGATTCTTTTGAAAAGTCATGACATTTGACTTTGTCATGCTGGCTGTGAAACCTAAATACTGCAGTTAGAAAAGATACCTGCAGTGATGCACATGAAATCTGCAAACAGAAAGACACACCTTAAGTCCTCTAAGAATTGCTCCTATGAGTCCCCATGAATCAGTCATCCAAAGATATAAGTAGGTACATTTTAACTTGAGAGCCACTATGAATACAGCTAAGCTCTTAAAAAAATAAACTCTCAAGAAGTACTATCAGGACAAAAATACAGAACTGCAAACTGAAAGTGGTCTTCATATTTTCAGAAATCTGAGGAATTTCCTGGATGGTGCAGAGGAAAGGTTGGGATGTGCCAAAAATGTCCATGAGAAAGTTGTATATTTACCATAATGATAGATCATGATGAGCAGGCTTAACCTTGGTAACAGCAGAGTTCGATTCTCAGCTAGAGCATCTTCTGTGTGGAGGCATACCTGAATGGGGCGTGCCTTCATTGAAGGTTGTGCATCAGGGCTGGTAACCCGGTACGTAAAAATCCACTACCAATCATAAACGGACCGGAGTTCCGCTGTGGCGACCCCTAACCGGGAAAAGCCGAAAGACACAAACAGATCATCAAAAGAGGGTAAAGACCCATCAGACCCAGCTTTTTGTAGACCCATTTCAACTTTAAACCATGATTATAAAGTCGTTATGTCTATACCAGTGGATAGGATGGTAAAGGTGTTTTCAAAATTTATTGATAATGCATCAGTGTGGTTTTATGGAGAAAAGGCAAACATATGACAATATTAATGGAACTATGATGATCCAGTGGGAAACAGAATATAAGAAAAAAACACTGTTTTTGGTGAGTATTGATGTAGAGAAAGCACTTGACAGAGGTAGTTGGGATTTCATGAGTACGGCAATATAAACATTTGCATTCCCTGATACAATAATAAGGTTAATTAGGAGGGTATATGAAGTATTGGAAGCAAAAATTAAAGTTGAAGGGCTCCTCATCAATAAGTTGTGTTTGAACAGAAGAACAAGGCAGGTGAGACCTCTGCCCCCTTTGTTATTTGCTTTATATTTAAAACAAAGGATATAGCCATAAATGATGTACTCTTACATTAATTTGTTTATCACTACCAATTGTGAGCATGCATAGCATGATGCAAGTTGTGAAAATGTTTTTAGTGCCAATAGTTTTAAATACAGGTCAGGCATATTTTTATTAATAAAAGGAAAAGCTATGGACAATAATTAAAAAAGAGTTGAAGATATTTATTTGGCAAGGGAAGAGGGCAATAAGAGTGGGATAAGCTGATCCTACCAATAGACAAGGTGGTTTAGGATTACCTGACTTGAATGGATATTTCAAAACTATGCAGTTAAGGCTTATATGCAGAACACATGCAGAAGGTTATAATTCAAAGTGGATATGTGGGACAATGATAAGGCATGGAGAAGTTCAAGAAATCAGGAGACAGTGGGATTTTAGATGCAGATTCTTAGGGATAATAACAACAACCAAACTGAATGTTATTCATACAGCTGCACAAGTATTCTAAGAACTAAGCCAACATGGAAATGGATAAAGGAGATTTTGCAAATAGGGCTGACTGCAAGTAGGGGTACAAAAATTAGGCAAGTGGGGGCTGGGATTTTCCTGGAGAAAACTGGCAGAGGAACCAAGATATTTGGAACAAATAACTAGAGAGGGAAAGACAATAGAGTGGGATAAGGCCAAGAAGACATTTGGATTGCAGACTAGAGACTGCCTTCCATACCAAGGGTTGATATAAGAGTATAGGCAAAGAGAAAGGGATAGAGGAATCCTAAATGAAAAACCTGTTCTGGTAGAGATTGTACTTAATGCTAAAACAGAAGCTACTGTTAAAATGGGATAATTAGTAGGGCATATCAAATATTGCACTAGAACTGCAAGAATCAATCAGAGGAAGTTAGAAAAAAATTGGTAATATAGACTGGAAAAGCAATTTACAAGGGAAGAATAGGAGGGCATACTTATGGTCCCCAACTGTGTAACAAAGTTCAGAAGGCTTAGGATTTTTGCTTGAAAGTGTTTTTATAGGCATTTTATACCCCAGGCAGACTTGAAAGAATTTTCCTAAGGTCGATAGCAAATATTAAAGGTGTGACAGGGAAGAAAGCAGTAGCTGGAACATGTGCTTTGGACATGTAGTGAGTTGGCATATTATAAAACTTCCCTACAAAGTACTTTGTCAGAAATATTAGATGAGCAAATGACTGTAACTTAGGACATGATTTTCTTAATGTGGGACATGGGATCTGGATTGCATAGACACAGAAGGCGTTCTTAAGTTTAATTCTGTTGGCAGCCAAAACGCAGTTACTGGAAAATGGAAATTAAAGTGTAAACCAACTGTTTTTGAAGTATGGGATACTATAAAAGAGACAAAAGAACTGGAGGAGAGGATCTTTAGAAAAGAGAAGGAGCAAATTACATAGAAATGAACAGAACTTGTGGGACAATACATGCAGAAAAATGTTCAGGAGGAGGAGAAGGAGTGAGGATTAAGGGGACGGCAGAAATTCAGCAGTTTGTATAATGTTGGACTAATAATAGTTACAAAGAGACAAAAGATATGTGATGTATAATGTATGTAAATGGAAAAATGTTAATATGGTTTGTTTTCTTATCTGTTAATGCATAGTGATAATTTAATAAAGGTGTTTCCTTGTTTATTTGTTTCCTTGATAGAAATTGGCACCTGCTCCAACCCTAAGCCATAGTTTATTTATTATTTTATTTTATTTTACATTTGTTTACTGGGAAAGTCCAACTGGACAACAAGTCCATTTTCAGCAGAGGCCCCGGGACAAAAGCTCCAAGATATACAGACTATACAAAACATATTTTAAAAAATTATAACTGTAGTCAAGTAGCTCCAAGAGTGGGGGTGTTATACCAGCAGAAGCAAATAAATGAAAACTAAGAAGCAACAGTTGCTGGTATACAGTCGGCACAAAAACAGTTCTTTACTGAGTCAATGTTTACCACAGTGAATGCTCACCACGTTCAACGTTAAGAAAAAGTAGCTCAAAGTCAAATGAAGCAGTTGCTGATGTACATACGGCACAAACACAGCTCTATCCAAAATCTCTGTTTTCCACGATAAAAGATCACCACGTACAGCAGTAGTAAAAAAGTAAAATCCTTTTTATTGACAGTAAGCGCTTTCGCCTTTCGGCTTCTTCAGACTGTATAACACTAAAACACAGCTAAAACATTCATTTAAATATCCTCATGTGATTTCTTATTGGTTAAAATTCACAAAACTTTTTAAAAAATAATACGAGTCTAACCGGAAGTGACTGCCGTTAAACTCATATGTAAACATAACCACACACTGACATAAGTTCTTCAAAGCATAAAGAGAAGAATACAATAAACATTCATTTTCTAACTACATTAACGTCCATTTCTTATATAGTGAAGTAGTCTGTTATCTGCTGAGACTAACTCAACTCTAAACAATGGGAGGACGATGTAAATCTAATATAACATCACTACGCTCTTCATTATTATATAAAAGAGAATAGTTATATATAGCGCGCCAATGTGTCAGCGAACATTAAGTTCAAATAAATGTTCATTACCTAACGGTATTTACCTTCATTAAATTTCCATGATCTAGTATTCAACTTGTTGATATAACTTAAATGAAGGCAACCAACTTTAATGCTTCAACGCATAACAATGATGTCACCACGTCAGGTATAAAGATAAAAGTAAAAATAAAAATAAACATCCCAAATGCATCTTCTTTTTATAAAAACATCATTATTAGCATTAAATTGATGACTCAATAAAATCAAAGCATTTAATGCATGCATATAAAACTAGAATGCATGTACTCGCATAACTAAGTATGCGTACCATTTTAAAACCAATGCTCAGAACCAACGCATATGCCTTATCTCTCCTATCGCATCTATAAAATGCTTTCAAGAAATAAACAAACCTCACCAAACAATACTGTGTTAAGAAAAACAAGGAAGCACAGTTGGTGAAATGTCCTTATAAAACGCTGCAACTATGGTGGCATCCGTCCGCTTTAGCGGACTCAGCCGTGAATATAAAAAAACTTCAAACTACATTTACTGCAGGCGTAATTCTAGACATGTACTGGAGATCTAAAGTAAACGTCCTATCGCATCGCATACTGTAACATTCATGTTTTAAGAAAAATTTGAATTCCTACATGATGTCTATACACAAATACAAATATAGTACACATTGTTATAAAACTTGTTGTTAAAAACAAATAATACCCTCAGTTGTAGCCTCAAGGTGGCCGAGAAGAAAGTTTTTATGTACATAACATAGTGACCATTAGAGTATAAAAGCATAGAGGTGGATTAAACCTAATCAGGATGCTGAAATAGCCCTATGTTTTTCAAATAAATTGTAAACGATCTTTTTGAAAATATAAATACAAATAAATCCACACGTGAAGAGTTGAAATACTTAATCGTGTGGAAAATGTATATATAGCCGTATCCAAATAACAAGAGCAAGCTTATGGTGTGAGTGAAGCACATATCATGGATGGAGTACTGTGTCTGCTATGATGGTAAAAAAATATATATGCAAGGGCATATGGGGGGGAATGAGTGAAGGTATTGACCAATATTACATAGGGTTCTCTCATTAGAAGTCTCTGGGAGAAATCACTATAAAATATAAAATCTTAGTATTAAATATTGAATGTAAAATCACTCCTGATGTTTCGGTGCCCGTAATTTCCTTTTCCTAAGTAGGGGTTTAATTTGGACCTTGTCATTGAGGCCAGGATGATGGTCTGCTCTGAATCTAATGATCCACTTCATCTCATTCTCAAGAGTGTAGTTAATAATGTCTCCACCTCTCATACCAGGTATAATCTTTTGAATGACAAAAAACTTGAAAGTATGACTAGTACCTAGTTCCTTGTTGTGTTTGGCTAGAGCATTAAACATAGAGCCTACTCTGATATGGTATATATGCTCCCTGATGCGTTCCTTCAATGACCTGTTGGTCTTTCCAATGTAGAACGCTGGGCACATCTCACAGGTAGCAATGTAAACAATGTGCACACTATTACAGGTGGTATTTGTCTGAAAATTATATGTATGTTTAGTGGTAGGGTGGGTGAAAACTGTAGTTTCATCAATATATATACACTGATTACATTTGCCACATGATGTCGTGTTGATGATGTGGTTGTCCTGTTTATGTGTGCTATGTTGGTTCCTAGGTTTGCATAAAAGTCTCCTCAAATTGGGTTGGTTCTTGTACACCACGTTCAAGTAAGGCCCTACTATATCCTTAATGTCCTTGTCTAGTAGCAATATATCCCAATGTTTTTCCATAATCTGTCTAACGTTCCTGGAGTCTCTCGTAAACAACATCGATGCTCTATTGGTATTCATTGACTTTGGTGCTTCACCCATCACCATATTAAGCGATGGTTCAGAAAAATAAGGTTTAGCTTTACTCTCCCTGATGGCTTGGACCTCTAAAATAGTACGTTCATAATCTATAATGTCATAGCCTCTTTTCATAAACTTATTCTTTAATTCAGCCAATTCTATAGCATAGCCTTCCTCTGTTGGGTTCAATCTCGATGCCCTGATGACCTGTCCTTTCATGACATTGTTGAAAACATATCTGGGGTGCATGCTGTCTTTGTGTAGTATGGTGTTCCTATGGCATAATTTCCTATGTGTTGAAGTGTTTAACAACCCATTCCTTAGTCTATTAATATTCACATCTAAATAAGAGATCTGATTGTGTGAGTAAGTTATAGTAAACCTCAAAAAATTTGTGGAATTATTCATGGCAGTTGTAAACCTCAATAAAGTGTCTCTATCACCCCTCCAAATGAAAAAGAGGTCGTCCACAAATCTACGATAGATGCCTACATATTCCTTAAATAATTGAGATTCAAAAAGAAAAGTCTCCTCCCATTGAGCCATGACCAGGTTGGCGTAGCTATTTGCACAAGACGTGCCCATAGCTACGCCATCCTTTTGCAGAAAGAGTTCCTCACCAAACATAAAAATGTTATTAGTTAGAACAATCTCTAATAATAATGTAAGGAAGTCTATTTTCTCAGGAGTAAGGTCAGAGTGTGTCTTTAAATAATCTTGGACGTATTGTATCCCTATGTCATTAGGGATGACAGTGAAAAGACTCACTACATCTAAAGTTACCAGTAAGTATGGTGCATTATCATCTACACACTTCATGTAAGAGTACAAATCCAATAAAAATTGTTTACTATCCCTAAGAATTACACTGTTTTTATTCACTAGTGGTCTCAGGTGGTATTCAATGAAGATCGACAGTGGTTCAGTCACCCAACCTTGTCCTGAAACAATCGGTCTCATAGGGGTTCTGTATGTGATTTATGAACCTTGGGAGGCCTTGTATAATTGGGATAAGAGGATTATAAACCCTAAAATAATTATATACTTCCTTATTGATATTATTGGATGCTAATAGTTCATCTAGTGTATAAGATATCTGCATAACTTTCTCCTTAACTAATTCTATATTTATTTTTAAATAAGATGACGAATCCCCCAAGAGGAGGCACATTCTCCTGTCATAGTCTGTGACGTCCATTAATACTATCGGCCCTCCTTTATCTGCAGGCCTGATCACCAGATTGTTGTCATTTCTTAAATCATTAAGTGCCTGCCTATGCTTATAACTCAGGTTATACTTAAATCTCGCATCCTTTGTCTCTTCAAAGTGCTTATGTATGTCATTTTCTATCATTCTGGAATAGACTTCGAGTAGGGGGTGTAGCTGGGGGATATATACACTATTGGGTTTGAATTTCTCTGTGATTTGTCTTTCACTCGTGTTACCAAACTCTAATTTTAATTGAACATTTCTAATAAACATCTTGGAGTCAACTATATAGTCAACAATATTTCCTCTCTTAGTGGGTATAAAATTCAATCCCTTATTCAAGACTTCCTCTTCATATATACTAAGTGTCCTACTGGAAAGATTTACAACTAACGAATCGACTTCTCCCACATTCTTTTCAATGTTGGTCCTTGTTGTTCTCCTCCAGATCCCTTCCTTTTTTGCCTTCCCCTGCTCATTGATCTCGTTCTCCCTATGTGTGGTTTGAATTTTATACCCACTAAGAGAGGAAATATTGTTGACTATATAGTTGACTCCAAGATGTTTATTAGAAATGTTCAATTAAAATTAGAGTTTGGTAACACGAGTGAAAGACAAATCACAGAGAAATTCAAACCCAATAGTGTATATATCCCCCAGCTACACCCCCTACTCGAAGTCTATTCCAGAATGATAGAAAATGACATACATAAGCACTTTGAAGAGACAAAGGATGCGAGATTTAAGTATAACCTGAGTTATAAGCATAGGCAGGCACTTAATGATTTAAGAAATGACAACAATCTGGTGATCAGGCCTGCAGATAAAGGAGGGCCGATAGTATTAATGGACGTCACAGACTATGACAGGAGAATGTGCCTCCTCTTGGGGGATTCGTCATCTTATTTAAAAATAAATATAGAATTAGTTAAGGAGAAAGTTATGCAGATATCTTATACACTAGATGAACTATTAGCATCCAATAATATCAATAAGGAAGTATATAATTATTTTAGGGTTTATAATCCTCTTATCCCAATTATACAAGGCCTCCCCAAGGTTCATAAATCACATACAGAACCCCCTATGAGACCGATTGTTTCAGGACAAGGTTGGGTGACTGAACCACTGTCGATCTTCATTGAATACCACCTGAGACCACTAGTGAATAAAAACAGTGTAATTCTTAGGGATAGTAAACAATTTTTATTGGATTTGTACTCTTACATGAAGTGTGTAGATGATAATGCACCATACTTACTGGTAACTTTAGATGTAGTGAGTCTTTTCACTGTCATCCCTAATGACATAGGGATACAATACGTCCAAGATTATTTAAAGACACACTCTGACCTTACTCCTGAGAAAATAGACTTCCTTACATTATTATTAGAGATTGTTCTAACTAATAACATTTTTATGTTTGGTGAGGAACTCTTTCTGCAAAAGGATGGCGTAGCTATGGGCACGTCTTGTGCAAATAGCTACGCCAACCTGGTCATGGCTCAATGGGAGGAGACTTTTCTTTTTGAATCTCAATTATTTAAGGAATATGTAGGCATCTATCGTAGATTTGTGGACGACCTCTTTTTCATTTGGAGGGGTGATAGAGACACTTTATTGAGGTTTACAACTGCCATGAATAATTCCACAAATTTTTTGAGGTTTACTATAACTTACTCACACAATCAGATCTCTTATTTAGATGTGAATATTAATAGACTAAGGAATGGGTTGTTAAACACTTCAACACATAGGAAATTATGCCATAGGAACACCATACTACACAAAGACAGCATGCACCCCAGATATGTTTTCAACAATGTCATGAAAGGACAGGTCATCAGGGCATCGAGATTGAACCCAACAGAGGAAGGCTATGCTATAGAATTGGCTGAATTAAAGAATAAGTTTATGAAAAGAGGCTATGACATTATAGATTATGAACGTACTATTTTAGAGGTCCAAGCCATCAGGGAGAGTAAAGCTAAACCTTATTTTTCTGAACCATCGCTTAATATGGTGATGGGTGAAGCACCAAAGTCAATGAATACCAATAGAGCATCGATGTTGTTTACGAGAGACTCCAGGAACGTTAGACAGATTATGGAAAAACATTGGGATATATTGCTACTAGACAAGGACATTAAGGATATAGTAGGGCCTTACTTGAACGTGGTGTACAAGAACCAACCCAATTTGAGGAGACTTTTATGCAAACCTAGGAACCAACATAGCACACATAAACAGGACAACCACATCATCAACACGACATCATGTGGCAAATGTAATCAGTGTATATATATTGATGAAACTACAGTTTTCACCCACCCTACCACTAAACATACATATAATTTTCAGACAAATACCACCTGTAATAGTGTGCACATTGTTTACATTGCTACCTGTGAGATGTGCCCAGCGTTCTACATTGGAAAGACCAACAGGTCATTGAAGGAACGCATCAGGGAGCATATATACCATATCAGAGTAGGCTCTATGTTTAATGCTCTAGCCAAACACAACAAGGAACTAGGTACTAGTCATACTTTCAAGTTTTTTGTCATTCAAAAGATTATACCTGGTATGAGAGGTGGAGACATTATTAACTACACTCTTGAGAATGAGATGAAGTGGATCATTAGATTCAGAGCAGACCATCATCCTGGCCTCAATGACAAGGTCCAAATTAAACCCCTACTTAGGAAAAGGAAATTACGGGCACCGAAACATCAGGAGTGATTTTACATTCAATATTTAATACTAAGATTTTATATTTTATAGTGATTTCTCCCAGAGACTTCTAATGAGAGAACCCTATGTAATATTGGTCAATACCTTCACTCATTCCCCCCCATATGCCCTTGCATATATATTTTTTTACCATCATAGCAGACACAGTACTCCATCCATGATATGTGCTTCACTCACACCATAAGCTTGCTCTTGTTATTTGGATACGGCTATATATACATTTTCCACACACGATTAAGTATTTCAACTCTTCACGTGTGGATTTATTTGTATTTATATTTTCAAAAAGATCGTTTACAATTTATTTGAAAAACATAGGGCTATTTCAGCATCCTGATTAGGTTTAATCCACCTCTATGCTTTTATACTCTAATGGTCACTATGTTATGTACATAAAAACTTTCTTCTCGGCCACCTTGAGGCTACAACTGAGGGTATTATTTGTTTTTAACAACAAGTTTTATAACAATGTGTACTATATTTGTATTTGTGTATAGACATCATGTAGGAATTCAAATTTTTCTTAAAACATGAATGTTACAGTATGCGATGCGATAGGACGTTTACTTTAGATCTCCAGTACATGTCTAGAATTACGCCTGCAGTAAATGTAGTTTGAAGTTTTTTTATATTCACGGCTGAGTCCGCTAAAGCGGACGGACGCCACCATAGTTGCAGCGTTTTATAAGGACATTTCACCAACTGTGCTTCCTTGTTTTTCTTAACACAGTATTGTTTGGTGAGGTTTGTTTATTTCTTGAAAGCATTTTATAGATGCGATAGGAGAGATAAGGCATATGCGTTGGTTCTGAGCATTGGTTTTAAAATGGTACGCATACTTAGTTATGCGAGTACATGCATTCTAGTTTTATATGCATGCATTAAATGCTTTGATTTTATTGAGTCATCAATTTAATGTCAATAATGATGTTTAAATAAGAAGATGCATATGGGATGTTTATTTTTACTTCTATCGTTATACCTGACGCAGTGACATCATTGTTATGCGTTGAAGCATTAGAGTTTGTTGCCTTCATTTAAGTTGTATCAACAAGTTGAACAACAGATCATGGAACTTTAATGAAGGTAAATACCTTTAGGTAATGAAGATTTATTTAAACCTAATGTTCGCTGACACATTGGCGCTATATATAACTATTTTCTTATATAATAGTGAAGAGTTTAGTGATGTCACATTAGATTTATACCGTCCTCCAATTGTTTAGAGTTGAGTTAGTCTCAGCAGATAACAGACTACTTCACTATATAAGAAATGGACGTTAATGTAGTTAGAAAATGAATGTTTATTGTATTCTTCTCTTTATGCTTTGAAGAACTTATGTCAGTGTGTGGTTATGTTTACATATGAGTTTAACGGCAGTCACTTCCGGTTAGACTCGTATTATTTTTTAAAAAGTTTTGTGAATTTTAACCAATAAGAAATCACATGAGGATATTTAAATGAATGTTTTAGCTGTGTTTTAGTGTTATACAGTCTGAAGAAGCCGAAAGGCGAAAGCGCTTACTGTCAATAAAAAGGATATTACTTTTTTACTACTGCTGTACGTGGTGATCTTTTATCGTGGAAAACAGAGATTTTGGATAGAGCTGTGTTTGTGCCGTATGTACATCAGCAACTGCTTCATTTGACTTTGAGCTACTTTTTCTTAACGTTGAACGTGGTGAGCATTCACTGTGGTAAACATTGACTCAGTAAAGAACTGTTTTTGTGCCGACTGTATACCAGCAACTGTTGCTTCTTAGTTTCCTATATTTTAAAAAATGACACAAATCTTTAAGAAATTAATACTCAAGTATTGATACTGAAAGCTCCAAGACATACTGAGTTTACAAATAGCTCTATAAACAAGATTTACAGGTTTGGACTAGAATATATACTATGGAAACTGATTAGTGAGAGTGAGGTAAGCATTAGTTCAGAGTAGTTAGTTAGTGACTAAGTCAGTTAGTTAGCCAGGTTCAGTACATGAGCAAGTCCATGTAGCAGATAGGTGGGCTTTTAGTAGTTTTTTGAATTGAGCCGCATTAGTGGTGGATTTAATGTTTAGTGGTAGGGCATTCCAGATTTTGGCAATACTACAAGAGTAGAGAGATTCTCCAGTGTAGTTTTTACTTGTAGTTGTATTTATTAGAGCCTTGTTGCTAGAGCAAAGTTGGATTTTTCTTTCTGACCCTTTGCCTTCCAGTATAGGCCAACACAATAGTGCAAGTACAATGGATTCTACAGACCACATCTTTCCACATCAATAAGAGGTTAACCATCTACAGTCAAGCTGAATAAGGCAGACCTGAAGACTTTTTTAAAGATTAATTATGCATCATTGTTTTTATTACATCTTTTTCCATCTTAACTCTTATATGTTGAGCCTCATTTACCTGTAACCTTCACATAATTAAGTCTTCCATAAATATTTACGTTTGTGCTCTTTCTTGATTTTCAAATTTCTCTACTTTATACAAATTTTGATAACATTTCCAAAATATTGCTAATACCACTACAGGATCTCTGGATATTTCTTGTTATAGGCTCCCTAATGTTGGCATTGACCATCTTCATTGTCTGTTGCTTAAGCCATTGCATTAAAGGCTTTGTGCTATGGAGTTATCAGACAATAGTTGCTTATCAGCAACTTTTCTAATCTCATGCATATTATTCACTCTATTTTCTCTTTAGCACTCTGCATTTTCATGTCTTCTTTTGAGAGATTTCCCTTACTGGGCAATACATAAACCTTGATCAGCCCCTCTAAGTAATTTCTGTTCCTTCTTAATCATATCTCTCTGTCTCTCTTATCCCTACCCGATTTTTAAACTCCATTGTCATTTTATCTCACTCATTAGCTATAGCTTCTAAATATATTCTATCTTCCCTAAAAACACTCAAATAATTTTCACTACCCATTCCTTTCTTCTCTGTTTTAACAGGTAGGTTGGAAACTGCCAGTGTCTCATTTTTACTTTATTACTTTGCATTTTTATCTTAGATTTTAATGGTGTATGATCTGAAATAGTTATTGGATTTGGGTTGAAATTTTCAATTAAATGCACATGTTCCTGAAAAATATAATTTCTTTCTAGTCTAGTCCAGTCATTCTACCTTGGGGATTAATATATAAATTCTGTCCAAGTTCCTAGTACTGAATTCATGTCTTCCTTACCAAATATTTTCATAAATATCTTCAGAAATCTACCCTCTTTTGGTATATTTTCCCTTCTAGGTCCCCTGATACATCCTTACTATTACAAATCAAGTTCCAGTTCCCACCTATAAGTAATATTCCCTGCTGACAGCTATTTCTCCCAAAATTTTCTTGAGCTCCAGAATAGCAGTGTTTGGTGGAATATAATAAATATATCGCTGTAGTCTTTCTCCCTTGCCAAGAGCCCCTTACTACAAAAAAAACTACCATTGTCTTTTTTCCACTTCTGTCACTGTTGGAGCCCCTCTAGCAATTAGTATAATTACTCCCCTTTTCCTTTGTCCCTGATATTCTGCTGAACATCCATCCTGAAATACTTTCTTTGACAAATTCACATGCTCATTGCATTCCAAATGTGTCTCCTGCAGCATTGCTATTTGTACTCTGTACTTCTTAATATAATTCAATACTCTTTCCTTTTGTCTATACCTATATGGCCATTTATGTTGCAAGATAATATGGATAGCATAGCCATTATGATAAAAACTTTATTGTTCCCACTTATTATACATCACAGCTTTTTGAATGTGTACATCCAACGTTTGTATTACATGCACAAACTAATGTTTGGACATACTGATCTTTTATATAGTTGTTTCATCTAATCTCCATTAAAACTTATGCCATATTTTTAAGGCTTTTTGTTTTAATGAAAACTCTCAAAAAGTACATTTTCAAAATACCTTCATCCCCAATTAACTTAGATAAAACACACAAAACTATGTACATCTTCAAAAAATAAAGTTTAACCCTCCAGATAGGAACAATTACCCCAAATCATTAGCTGTACCCACAAGCACTACCTAACCAAAAATTAAAATTACCCATATTAAAGTGAATGCTACAGCTTGTGTTCCCATGTACAGTAATGGCTATCTCCTCTATCCTTAATTCCCCTCCCAGATGTGAAAAAACAGCTTGTTTGCTTTCAGAAAACATTAACTTTTAGCCCTAAGAAAAAGTGCATTGGCTATCTTTAAATAAAAATAAATTGTACACTTTTCTATTAAATGCATTAAAGCATTAAGGTTGTTAGGAAATTTCCTATCTCCTATTCACTTCCCATATTTTCAAAGTTTTGTTTTTTACTGAACTGTGTGCCATTTTACCTTTAAACTTTGCACTTCCCTGGGTAAAGAATACTCAGAACATGAATTGCTTGCACCTACAGGCATTTCATTTCCACGTAAAAGTAATCAGCAATGAATCTTTATAAATTTCCTGAATCCCACTGAACATTTGGTAATGGAAAAAAACAAAAAACAACCATATGTCTTTGCAGGTGTATGAAACTTAGCATTTTCATAGTTTTCATCATTTGTCTTATTTTTCAAGCTCGCATTGTTAATAAAAAAACACTTGTTTATAGCTTAAGCCAAGGGCATTAATGTAGACATTCACCACTGTAAAAACAAGAGAAAATATCTTAAATCTACATATAATTTAAACAGTGCCCGTTTATACCTTACCTCCATGCCACCAGCTCAAGATCACGGCATACTGAGACATCTAGGATGGCCTCATACTGATTAAAAACTTAACTTCAGCTCTCCCAGTGTGAATACAAAAACTGAGAAAAAGGAGTGCCATTGAAACAGTTTTGGGTAAAATTCAATTACTGGCTGTTAAGTATACTGCCTGAATATCAGTAAAGACATTTCTTTTTGTTTCTCCCCAGGCCTCCGCTGAAAATAGGCTCTGTCCTAGTTGGACTTTCCCAGTCAACAAATGTTAAATGAATGAATTAATTCATTAATTCATTCATTCATTAATTAATTTAGAGAATCTGAAAAAAAAATCAACCGGAAAAGGTGAAGAGAAAACAGTGCCTGGGAAGGATTCTGCAGCTATTCAGCAAAAAGCAGTTCATGCTTCAGCTTTGGTTCAAGAGATGACTTCCAGTAAAAAAATCAAATGTACTCAGAGGTGATTAAAATAAATGAAATACTGAAGGAATATAATGACTCAAATTTCAAAAGGCTGGAAAAAAATGGAAGAAACGTTAACTAAATGCTCAGATGAACTAAAAAAACCTGCAAAAATCAGAGGTTGAAATTAAGAAAATGCTGTTTGAGTATGACGCTTCTCAAGAAGAGATGTTTCAAAAATCGTAGAGTTAGAGTTTCTGCTGTACCCAATTATAATATTTAGGAGCTCAGCCATTTTATTGGCAGTAGTTATATTTGCAGACTAAGTATAACAGTACAACAAGTTGCATTTTGAAATCTGTGATTTTTTTTTCATTCAATCTGTGATAGCATGCGCAGGTAAGCTTACAACATTATTTTCACCTACTATTATTAAGAAGGTAGGTTTTTTCTAATTTAGGGCACCTCAGTTGTGGATTCTAGGTACATATAATGTGGTATTATGGATTTTAATCTTTGAGCCAATGGGTGACAACATTCAAGATGACTACAATAATTTAAAAGTAAGACAGGCAAAAAGTAGGTGGCATGTGCAGCTAGAAGGAGCTATTTCACTTTCTGTAGCAAAAGACAATGCTGCTCATGGTGCTCAGAGAGGAACATGCATTTACCGATTTTACTTAGGCTATGTATCAGTGCTCTGGAAGGAGATCATGGTAACCACTAACAATACTGAATATTAGTTATTAACACACTAATTCCAAAGGCTCTAATAAATTCAAAGAGGGGGAGGTCTGCACGTTTCTAAGTGAATTCTACTTTTATAATAGTATTTTTTTAAAAAAATCTTTATTAAATTTTTACTTAAAACATAGGCAAACATACATTAACAGAAAAAAAAAATATTATTTTTTCCATTTACGTACATTATATATCACATCTTTTCTTTTTTTGCAATTATCATCAGTCAAAAATTATATAAATTGCTGAATTCCTGCCTTCCCTTAAACATCACTTCTCCTCCTCCTAAACATTATTCTACATGTACTGTTCTCACAACTTCCATTTATTTCTAGGTAATTTGCTTATTCCCTTTTCTAAACATCCCTTTTCCACTTATTTTATATGCAATACTTCAAATACAGTTGGTTTAGACTTTGATTTCCATTTTCTAGTAATTGCTTTTTTGGCAACCAACATAATTAAACTTTAATAATGCCTTACAATGTCTAGGCAGTTCAGATCCTGTGTCCCAGCTCAATAAAAGAAATCATGTCCTTTGTTACAGCCATTTGCTCAGCCAATATCTCTGCCAGAGTGTTCTGTAGGGAATTTTTAACACTTGACAACTCATTACTCCACAAAAATATATGGTCCCAGTTATCTCTTTCTTCCCCATCACACTTCCAATATTTTCTATCTACCTCAGGAAAAATTTTTTGAAGTATCCTTGGAGTAAAAAAAAAAATACCTATGCAAATACTTCCAAGCAAAGATCCTTAACCTACTGGATTTTGTTGCATACTTGGGAGCCATACATATGTCCTCCCATTGTTTTCTTGTAAATTGCTTTTCCAGTCTCTCTTCTTAGGCTTTTCTAACCTCATCTTATTGATTCTTACAGTTATCATGCAGTATTTTATATGCACTACTAATTATAATTTTTTGACAGCAGCTTCTGTCCTAGATTCGACTAAAACCCCCACCAGAGCAAGTATTTTACATGAGTAGGTTTTTTTACTTTAGATTCCCCTATCCCTTTCTTTTTGCCTATACTCTGATATCAATCAGTGGTAGTGAAGGCAGTCTCTAGCCTACAGTCCAAATGTCTTCTTGGCCTCATCCCACTCTATTACCTTTCCATCTCTAGTTATTTGCTTCCAGTATCTCGGCTCCTTTGCCAGGTTTCTCGAGTAAATTCCTGCCCCCTCTTGCCTATTTCCTGTACTGATATTTGTAATCATCCCTATTGGCAAAATCTCCTTTCACCATTCTCAAGTTGGCGTAGTTCTTATTATACTTAATGTTACTTAATAAATATAATATTTTTTTAATTTCTCCAAATCATTTTCTAATACCATGACGGGAATGGACCCCATTCCTAAGTCAAAGTACGATTAAAGTTCATGAAATTAGTATTGTTTCAATATTTGATGTCAGTGAAAAGTACTCTTCACAGTACCTGCAATGTGCCCAGTAATGACTCCTGTTGCAGTTCGTATGGAATTACATGTATTGGTAACATATCTAAATACGATTGTAGATTCTTTTTTATAAGACCCATTGCTGCTACTACTACTGGCACTGTCTGAATATCTTTCTTCCACCTTGCTCTCATTTCTGCCTGAAAATTTTATTTTATGACTTTGTGTCTTTCTGTACACAAGACATTGTAGTCACTAGGTGTAGCGATTTCAGTGATCAGTGCTACTTTTGTTTTCTTTTCATGGACCACTGTATCTGTTTTTCTCATATATACCTTTTGAACTGTTGGTAAGGGGTGATCCCATGTGATATAGATTTCATCATTTTCTATGATGCTTTGCGGTTCATGTTTCCAGTGTTTTTCAGCTACTTCAATATTATAATGTTTGCACAATCCCCAATGCAACAGTCTTTCCACATTATTATGCCTTTCAGTATACAATCCTTCTGCCATTAATATGTCACAACCAGCAACAAAGTGTGCAAATGTTTCCAATTCTGTTTTACAAAACCTACTGTTTCTCCCACATGCGCAATGGAATTTGTAAACCAATGTGTACGTAGCCCACTATCTTGTGCCATCAATATTAACCTTTCATCTTTTGATTTGAACTCACCTCTCCTTAACCATTCCTGTGTTCGATCCTAATCAGCATGAGGTTCTTCCAGGAGTTTTCTATACTCGCAACTATATTTATGCATTTTTCACATTTCTTGCCTTCTCATCTGATCCTTCACCTTATATTCTTTCTTTTGTTTTTCAGCACATTTAGTTGCTGCCTGATTTTTATCCACTTCTGGTTTGACTTCCATTCCTGCTTGACGCCAATATACTTCTGCTAGACTGAGAAGGGAAGTCATCTTAGATTTATTCTCCTCATATTTCAAAATTTTCACTACATTTGGGTATTGTGAGGCCAGCAGATTTGTGTGCACCCCCACGATTGGAGATCTATACATGTAATCAATTTCAAGGAAGCCCATACCTCCTTTGGAATAGGGAATATATAATCTTGGTATGCACTGATTTTTATAAATCTTCCTTCTTGTTTTCCTGTCTAATCTATCCAACACATTTTGGGGCCAGTGAGTCGAACTGATTTTTAGCTTGAAGTTTGTTCCTAGATGTCAACACTGTTTTCAGGATTAATTTAAGTCTTCTAAACTATTCCTTACTAAGATTTATTCACATTTGGTCATGTTTTATTGTTGATCCTTCAATTCCCAAATATTTACACACTCCCTCTTGCTCAAGTTCTTTTATATCACATTCTTGTCCCAAACTGATGTTTTCTTAGTGCTGCAATTTCCTGCTTTAAAGGTTGCTTTTGTACATTTATCAAAACCAAATGGCATTCTTATATCATCTGAAAAACTTTTGACTACTTGCAGTTGTGCTTTCTGTTCCTCATCTGATGAGCTATACAGTTTTAGGTCATTGACAAAGAGAAGATGAGAGGTCTGTATACTTTGTAGTTTTCTACGAGCCAAATTATAGCCATGGCCTAATCTGTTAAGTAAAAAGCTTAATGGTTAAGGGCAAGACAGAATAGCAGCAATGACGGGGAGTCATCTTGGAATATCCCCCTTTGAATTTTTATCCCTGGAATAATAATTTGTCCTTTATCATGGCTTAGTTGTAAAGTGGTCTGCCACTATTTCATGGTCACTGTAATGTAGTCGATCAGTGTAGGGTGTATCTTATACATTTTTAAGCACTCTTTTATCCATGAATGTGGGATACTATCAAATGTTTTTTTGTAGTCAATCCATGCCATACTTAGATTCTTCCCCTTTTTACAGTTCTCCATTATGACTTTATTTAGCAACAAATGATCCTTTGCTCCATATGACTTTCTTTTATTACCCTTTTGTTCTATTGCCATGATTGAATTTTCTTCTAAATGACTATAAACTCTGTCAGCATCAGTTCCAGTGTATAGTTTATACGTCGTCGGAAGAAAAGTTATCGGTCTATAATTTTTAGGATAACTTGTAGGTTTACTCTTGAGTAAGAGCATTGTTTTTCCTCTTGTTAACCAGGTCAGTGTCTGTTTGGGGTGTGCATATAAATAGATCTTACTCATAGCTAAATCGTCTTGCAAAGATGTTAATACTTTTAGCTGGAAGTTAGGTACTCCATTTGGGCCTGGGGTTTTCTAGTTGGAGGCTTTTCTTAACTTTATCTCAATCTCTCTGTTACTTCATCCCATTTCATATCATGTACCTTTGAAGTGCTTATTCTTTCTTTTACTTCTTCTATCCATTTAGCATCTTTGTCATGTTCCTCAGGATCTTCACAGATATTTCTCCAAAATGTATCCATTTCTTCTTTTTTTGTTACAAAACAGAATATTCTGTATGGTGTTATTATTTTCCTTAAGGATTTGTATCCAAAATCCCAATCACTTTTTATTTCTTCACCTTCCCCCCTGCTTCATCACCATCCATTTCCTTCTGCTTGTGGTAAGTCTATGAGCCATAATTGTGTAGCTCTAAAATATCCCTTCAAATCAGGTAATCCTAAACCACCTTGTTCTATTGCAAAGATCTGCTTATCACACTTAACTCTTGCCCTGTTCCTTTCCTAGATAAATTATTTCAACTCTTTATTAGTTACAGTTCACAGCTTCTCTGATTTTGAAAACATGCCTGACTAGTGTATAAAATTAAAGGGACTAAAACATTTTCACTGCTTGTATCTTACTATACATATTCATAAACAGGAGCTTCCAGTTTCTCAGTTTTTGTATAAGCTCTTGTTTAGTTTCTTCCCTCATATCCTTAGCTCCTGTAATAGAAGCCTTTTCATCCATACTCCTAAGTACTTTATCTTATCGTGTCCCTGTAAATATGGCTATTGCTGAACCAATTTTTGTGTAGGTACATCCAACTATGGCCTTTGTTTTATCTTCCTTAATTGTATATCCTGCAAAAGAGTTAAAACTGTCTCAAAATGTTCTACAATACTGAAATGTCCTTTTCTGGATTTATCAGGTACAAAATAATATTATCTGCAAATAATGCCAACTTTTCTTGATTACATACTAAATATATCCTTGAATTTCTGAGTCCCATATTTTTTTTTGCTAGTGGCTCTAAATATAAAATAAATAACAAAAGGGAAAGAGGATATCCCTGCCTACTTCCTATGTTCACAATAAAATAAAATTATCCATAACATAAACCCTCCCACTTTAATTCTTGACTCTGATCCTTCATGTTTTCAAAACCAGAGAAGCTGTGGACTGTAACTAATAAAGAGTTGAAATAATTTATCTGGGAAAGGAACAGGGCAAGAGTTAAGTTAAGCTATTACATTAGCAGTATTTCTTAGTAGTTCTCAGCTTGCTAATAAAACTGACTGTTGTAGCCTTGTATCCTCCCCCCACCGCTAGTACAGTAATCCTAACTGTCCAATAGACAGTATACATTTAATTCACATCCCTGTGACTAAATTAACCATCAAGCAGCCCTCTCAGTGCTTTCTGCCTTAGTTTGTATCACTTGGAGGCCCACCTGTTTATTTGCATCTCTATACATTCCCCTTCATTGCTAATGTATCTCCCTACTCTAATCTGTGCACAAACTGGTTACTAATCAGCAAGTCAATGTGAAGACACACTCCCAACCTTAATTAACTTTGCTGTCTCTTCTCTCCTTCACTTTACAGGTAGTTTGAATTATTACTTACCCCTCTGAGGCCTTCACTGATTTCCACTGATTGCCTCTCTGGTTTCTTTGCATTCCACCTGGTTTACACCCCTTGTGCTATCTCCCTCCCCCAATACAAAGTCTATATTAGAATCCTGCTGAGCATGGAGCCATCTTTAAATTTCTAGTCTCCCACCAGGACACAAGTGCTCCTCAGCAATTACATTCTGCTTGCCGGTAAGCCATTAGACCTCAGGAATTTGTTTTAAAAGTATTCAGATTTGTAAAGTAATACTTACTTTTTCTTTTGTCTTGGTTGGCTCTGCCCCGCTCCGTTCACCCTCGCTAACGCTCGGGCTCTCTCCGCTCCCCTGCCCTGCCCCCTATTACCTCCCGCCCCCACTACCTCTACATTTATAGTAATCACAGCCACACCCACAGCTCACCCTCACATCACCTCCACCAATCACAGCTCCTCAAGTCATTAGGCATTTTTTACATCACCCACACTACTTCCCCATCCACATATAGTGCAACCCTATAATTCCTATTCAGACTCTCCACCTAGAAACAACTTAAACTTTATAAATTAGACTATCACGCAACTAAGTCTAGTCTGTCTTCTCATAATTCTTTACAACACCACAAGTTATCACTCTAGCAATATCCCTAAACTTAGTAGCACAACACTGCATTATGCACTCTCGTATACAGACACCACACATTATAATAATATCTGCCCACAGTTATTCAAGAACTACATAACGGACCAATTCAGGACTAAACACATATGCTCTCATTCCTACTCCAAAAAAACACAATACTTTCTCACACTCCTCACCAAACTCCAACATCTGTATAACCATTTTAACTCCAGGCTCACCATAAGTTGGGATATCCGCCCCAACCCAGGCCCAAATCCATCCTCTCCAACTCAAACTGCTCCAACACAAATGTCAGAACATAACATCCCCACTTTCTTCATCCATGGGCAAATCAACAACAGCAGCAAAACCAACCATCTTTTAATGCTAAATATTAATATTAGAAGTATCAAAAATAAAATACCTGAACTCCAGGCCACAATAGCACACTACTCCCCAAACATAGTTGCTTTAACAGAAACCTGGCTAAATAAAAACATAGCTAACTCAGAAGTTCTCCCTACCAGCTACAATATCATTAGACAAGACAGACCACTTCGTAAAGGGGGTGGAACTGCCTTACTGTACAAGTCAAACTTAACTGTCCATCAATTACCAAACTCCTACCCTCCCCAATAATTGGGACATACTTATCTCACAACTTCAACTTCACCCTAAAACGGTCATCACCACAATTGTGATCTATATTCCACCTGGTAATACACCTGCTAGCCTTGAAGACTTATTATCCTGGTGTTCTTCCACATACTCACAAGAAACCCTTATTCTGGGGGACTTCAACCTAGATTGGTTCACCTGTATATCAGAACCACCAAGTAATCTAATAAATCTCCATGGCTACCAGCAGCTAGTCCAAATTCCAACTAGATGTGATAAAAAATCTAAAAGGGAATCCATCCTCGACTGGGTCCTAACTAACAACCCCACATTGTACCCTCACACAGGCAGTCTCCCAGACACCTTAAGTGACCACAACATAATATACTTTATACTTAGTAGAACAAGCATATGCGAAACCACTAACTATATATCCACTAAAAACACAAAAAAATTCTCTCCTGAGGTCCTCAACACTTTACTCTGTAACTGTGACTGGATCCCCATAAAAACCCTCCCACTTGACCAGGCTGTAACATATTTCAACAAAACATTTCTACAACACCTAGACACTGTCGCTCCTTTGCGCAAAATCAAGGTTAGAACCTCTACAAACCCCTGGCTCAGTAAAGAAACCAAACAAATCCTCAAGTCCAGAGACACTGCCTGGCCTTACTATCAAAAAAACAAAGAAACACAAAGCCTAACTAAGTACCAAGAACTGCGCAACCGTGCAAAAAAATGCATTAGGCTGGACAAAAAATCCTACTACACAACATTACAAACTAAATACCAACACAACCCGCAAAAAATTTGGAAAAATGTAAACCAGCTACTAAAATCCACCCAAAAGTCTACCCCCAAACCAGCCACCCCTGACACTAAAGTTCCCATCGAAAACTCCCACTTTGTGAACTCAATTCTATCCTTAGTATCACAGGACAGTTTCTTCCTCACTATCCCCCCCAACACAAATAACACTAATACAAGCTTTATCCTCAAAACAGTTTTCACCACTTCAATCAAAAGCATGCTCTCCAAACTAAAAACCTCATCAACAGCAGCCAACCTACTCCCCAGCTATTTCTTGAAACTCACAACAGATGTTATTGCTATCCCAGTCTCCACTCTCATAAACAGATCAATTGTTGAAAACTATGTGCCCAAACTCTAGAAAATATCCTATGTTACACCCATACATAAAGGTGGGACCTCCACTGAACTTAATAACTACAGACCCATTGCTTTACTCTCCCCCCTGGCCAAAATCCTAGCAAAATGCATCCATACCCAGATGCTAAACTATCTCCTAGACAGCAACATCCTGTCACCTACTCAGCATGGTTTCAGACCTGCCCATAGTACCACTACAGCCCTCCTCTGCTTCACAGACACAGTAAACCATCTCAAAAATGAAGGCCTACAAGTGTCAACTCTTTTTGGATATGTCCAAAGCATTTGACACAGTCTCACACCAAATCCTGCTAAACAAACTAAACCAATATCATCTATCAAATTCCACTCTTACCTGGTTCCAAAGCTACTTAACTGACAGGTACCAAGCTGTGAAATGGGAAAATTCTCTCTCTCCTCAGCTGCCCATAACTATAGGAGTCCCACAGGGTTCTATCTTAGGACCACTACTATTCACAGTCTTCACAAATGACCTCCATACCTCCACACAGCATGCATCTATAATTCAGTATGCAGATGACACTACCTTAATCTGTGCTGCACAAAACATTCCCACCCTCCTGCAAACAACTCAACTAGCATTCTCTGACGTTGAAAACTACCTTACCAAAGCCCAACTTATCCTCAATCCAAAGAAAACTCTGCTTATGATTATAACCAGTTCTAAAAAAAACACTAACAGTCAGTTCACTAGCTACTCCACTAATGCTACTCCAATTGCTCCAGTGGCACAGGCTAAGCTATTGGGAATAACCATAGACTCCCACCTAAAATTTGATAGTCATCTCAACTTAACTATTAAAAAAGTACATGCCAAACTGGGGTCGCTCTACCGTATCAAACCATTTCTTACCAACAACACAAGATCAGCCATTGCTTACTCCCAACATCTATCCACCCTACTCTATGCATCTCCCATTCTGACTAATCTCAACAAAACTGAACTAAGCAAAATGGAAGCCTGCTATTACAGAATTGCCCGCTTTGCTGCAAATTGCTCATATAGAACTCATCACTGTACTGCTTTGAGACAGCTTCATTGGCTTGAACTGCCCAACCTCCTAACCTACAATCAGCTCTGCCTCTGTCATTCTACACTCCACAATAAGTGTCCTGCCCTCAAAAACCTAGTACAACATCACTCAGCCAAAAGGCCTCTTATATCATCAAGCAAACTACTACTAGAAGTCACCTACAGCTACAATAGCTTTGGAGATGCACTATATAGTAGTTCAGTGGCTAAAACATGGAACTCTGTCCCTACAAGCATTCAAAACACATAATCCAAAGCCTCCTTTAAAGACCTCATCAGGCAACATCTCAAGGAAAGTTGGCAGTGCCATGATTGCTCCCCAGGCTAGTGAAAGCAGATAACACATACATACAAAATCTAGAGCACTCGATAATAGTTTTCAATCTTACTCACAAACACTGGCTAATCTACAATGTATGTACTGTACCTGTGTACTATGTATGTATTCTACCTATGTTCCAAATTTCAGCTGTACACCACAAATCTATTAATTACCTTTATTTTTAAAATTAATATTTTTTGTTTGTTCTCTCCACTGTAACTGTTTATGTGCCGCATACCACTGTAAAAACATGTCTCCTGTAATTTGTGTGTATACTGATCATGTCTAAATAACTAAATGTGTCTGTAATTTTTCTTTGTGGAGCTTTTCTCCCCAGGCCTCGGCTGAAAAGGGGCCTTTTTGGCTCAGTCAGACACCCCCGGTTAACAAATGTAAAATAAATAAAATAAATAAATATCCTCCTAATTAACCTTATGATTGTATCAGGGATGGAAATGCTTTTGTTGCCCTACTCATAAAATCTCAGTTTATTCTGTTGTTGATTTCTCTGAATCAAGACCAGAGGTATTTTCTTACATTCTGCTGCCTTCTAGATCATCATTGTTCTATTAATGTTGTCAAATTTTTGCCTCCCCTCCACTAAACCATGCTGATCCATATCTATAATTTTTGCAACAGCTTTGCCATTCTTTTAGCTAGTATAGACGTAAACACAGTATACAATTGAAATGGGTCTGTATAAAGCTGGGTCTGATAAGTCTTTACTGTCCTTAGGTAATACAGCCACCACAGCTTTCTTCCAAGGTGTTGGTGCTTCCTCTTCTTCCAACATACTGTTAAACAAAATATTCCAGAGCTTTATAACTTTCTTCTTTCCTAACTTCCAAACTTCTACAGGATTACCATCTGTTTCTGGAGACTTTTCTGAAGACTGATTATATATCACCATTTTTGTATCATCTCCTACTATCATAACTGTTAGTTGTTGAGTGTCATGTTCCTCTAACCTTGGCATAATTAAGTCTACCATAAATATTTCTCTTTCTTGATTTCCATAGTTCACTGCTTTATATACATTTTCATAACACTTCTAAAATACCTCTAAAACCTCTACAGGATCTCTAGTTATTTTTCTTGTTATAGGTATCCTAAGTCTGGCAACAACACTCTTGATTCTTCTAGTCAACTCTTGTGCTTTTTACTGTCTCGCAAGCATTTTCCATTCGAGCATTGGAAAGGTTTCACATGAATGTCATTCTATGAGCTTTATTGTTAGAAGAATAAAAAGCAGAGTTCCCTTCTAAATATTGGTTCACATTTTGTTGGATAAACTTTTTTTATTTCCTCCTTAGCGTGTTCTACATCCGAAATAACGTTGATCCTCTAGGAAAAATATCCTGAAGACAGCTGGATACAGCAGCTTGTATCTCACATCTACCTCTCAACATTCCCTGATTGCTGGGATGAATTTGCTTCTCTACCATCTAGTGTACAGTGAATTATTATTATTCACAAATACTGTACTGTCTCCAATTTTTATTTTTTTCCCTTCTGTCAGAATCATCTCTTTCTGCTGGTATTTTTATATCTTTACTAACTCAGGTCTTGGCTGCTTTCTAATGGGCAATGTGGAGCATACCTTCAATTTGCCTTTTCACTTAACAAATCCTGCTCTGAAATACCAGTCCAGTTGCTTATTTGTGCTTCATAAAATTAAAGCAGTCTGATGCTTTCAGTTTCTCTCAGAAAATCTCAAGCTTTCTCTATATGCTGTCTTCTAACTCTACCATTTTTTTGAAAAAGCTCTTCTTGAGAACTCTCATACTTAGCCAGGCTTTTTTCATTTCAACCTTTGATTTTTGTAGTTTTATCAATCCATCTGAATAGCTAGTTAAAGCTTCTTCTGTTTCCAGCCTTTTGTTATTTGAGTTGATATACTACTTCAGTGTTTTCATTTATTTTAATTACCTCTGTGTAGTGTGTACATATGATTTATTCTTTCCTCTAAATTACTGCAAGCCATCTCTTGTACCAAACTGCTTGAACTGTTTTTTGCTGAACAGCTGCAGGATTTGTCCCAGCTAGGCTTTTCTCTTTACCTTTTCTGAATGATTTTCTTTCAGGTTCTCTGAATTTCTTCTTTGCTGGCATCTAGGCAGTGTACCTATTGGCCAGCAACTGAATTGTACTCATGCTGACAGTATTAATGGCTTTCTGTACACTGAGAGACCTGAAAGTAAGCTGTCAATCAGCTTACAGCCATCCTGGAACTCTAAACCAAAGAGATTTTGATCTTGCAAATTAAGAATTTGGTAGGATTACAACACACAGCTGATTGATCTTTTCTCAAGAATTTGTTATCACTGAATAAAGAGATTGCACCGTGTACTATAAACCTGGAGATTTTCTCATCGGGTCTTCATTGAAAAGGGGGCCTTTATACAACTAGAAGTAACAGGTGAAGAGTGTGAGATAAATATATACATACAGGATCCAAATGCAGTAAGTGATCTGAGGTAGAAACTATCATTGAAGTAAAGTCAGAGGATGCCTAAAGTATCCCTTTGTAGGATACAACCATATGATGATATGTTATATTTGGTTACAGATGACTTTTTCCCTACTGATCTAAAAACCTCAATACAGAGGATCTCTCCAGTTTTTATTAATAAATGGTAAAGGCTTATATCAAAAACAAAAGCTAGAAGGAAACACATAGTTATAGTTTGGGAAAATTAAATCAAGTCATCAACAAAGTGTATGGGTGGGGTGGGGGCTGACATAATGGTTAAGGTTTTTATCTCACAAATACAAGGTACAAGATTTGATTCCAACCCCTGGTTATTGGCTAGGCTTATAATAGTCTTCAGGCTGATAGCTTAGTATTTAACTATAAACCTATGAAAGCCATTACCAATGTTGTTTCTGAAATAAGTGCTTGATTTAGAACGTCCTCTATACACATTATAGTTCACTTATACAAATGTTCCATGTTACAGGTAAAGCTGTGCCATGCAAAACATTGCTGAATTTTTCCCTTCTGCTTTACTTTATGCATAACTATACATTATGAATTTGAAGCTTTTTTGTGTGCAACAATTTTTTTCTCTCCTGCCTGTAAATTTTGTATATTAATGCTGTAATGAATTTTAGTCTTCTGATTTTTGCATTTCATACAGCCTGGCAGCCATAGTGTGATTTTTTTTAATTTAAGGACAGAGTGTCTGTAGTAGCCGTGGTTTATTGTGGGCTCTTTTGGGAGCTATTTCTTCCTTCTTCTTGGTAAATTACGTAGCTGCTGAAGAAATTTTATAGCTACTTTTGTTATTCACTTTGAAAGCCTGCCTAGTCAGCACAGGAATTTCTGTGAATTTTGAATTCACCTTGAACTGTGTTTGCAGTATTTATTGTTGGATATCTGACCAGGAGAACTGATATAACCCTTTGCTATAGTACTTTATTGTTAATCATTCCCAGATTGTTTGCAGATAACATAGCTGGGATTCGGAAAGGTTTCCTGTGAGAAGGAAGCCTTAAAATGAGCAGTCAACCCGCACAGTAAGACTTTCCAGTTCACAGACCTCCTCACTGTTGAGGTTTTCCTCTAGTGAAAGCCTCAGTACAGAAGGTAGTGTCACTGTTAGAGCTGTATGCTAATGCGGCAATCCAGAGAGAAATCGAATGCTGACTAGCCATGTGCTGTCCCCTAGAATTCCAGTAGCTAATTGTTTACACTACTGAGTGATTCAGAGACTCACTGATCAGTATAAAATATTATTGATGGAGGAAAATGTGAATATCATAAAAAGACAGTGGTCAGCCATTCACTCCTACGGAAGCAGTTGTTGGAACATGCTTGTGATTGAATAGGGAAGTATTCCCACCATGAGTCTGATCAACTGTTGGGTGAATGTTTGTGTGTGTGTGTGTGTGTGTGTGTATGTGTGTGTGTGTGTGTGTGTGTGTGTGTGTGTGTGTGTGTATATATGCTCATGTGCATGAGTGTCTAAGTGTGTGTTCTTTTGCTTGCACGCATGAGTGTCTTGAATGTGTGTGTGTGTGTGTGTGTGTGTGTGTATGCAAGCTCACTTGTGGCTATAGCTATCTCTGAATCACATTTTTCCACCGTCATCTAAATTGACCTACCTGTAGTAGACAATTTACATGAGCGATGAGGATCTTTCTGAATCCCAGGGAGTGTGTTCACTATTTCACAACCTTGTGTTAACAGTGCCAATAGCACTGTGTCAAACTAAATAAAAACAAAAAATTCTGTTCAACAATGGAAATGCTCACAAAACTTTATTAGCACAGAATTACTACTTCCATCAAAAAAGTGGTGATAGGAACCTCTGTCCATTGTGTTGTCAACATCTGGCAGTGGAGACTCCATAGGAGTGTCAGTGTGCTTTCTTTTGTACATTGCCTTCAAGTTAAGCAATTTATTTTCTACAATTAAACCTAGTCTTGTCTTTTTGAATGACTGATGTAAATGTTCATTGTTCAAGTCAAGCTTACCCAATAATACTTCTGTAGTGTAATTTACAAGTGTTTTGACAGCCAGGGTGTTGTATTTTATAGATTCACATTACTGTTCTCTAAGCACTACTGCTTGTGTTTCTTTAACGGTTGTACTGCCCAGTGATGCTATAACAATTTCTGTGGTTGTGTTATTAATGTTATCTAAATTCCTGGATAAAATTACGAAGGCGATGTCATTGGAGTGGTTAATTATATTGCCTTTACTGCAATTATTTACATACTGTTGATGAATATGGGGAATAACAGGAGCCCCTTTACTGACTACTGTGGTACTCCAGCAGTGACCTGATTACCTATATATATATTTTTTGTAATGTGCAAGTATGTATGTACTTGAAGACAGTGCAGTACACTTAGCCTTTTCAGAGCAGAGCAGCAGGTGGTTGATTTTTTTTTTTGGTTTTGAAAGGCTGCACCAACCAGCTGCTTTACTCATGTTATGCCCTTTCAAGCAAATGAACCTCGAGGCACCAAAGGTCTGTGGTCCATCACCTCTTGTTTCATCACCTTTAACACTTGACTGACGTCTTTGTTGGGGGTGGTGATAGGAATTTCTGTCCATTATGTTGTTAACATCTGGCATTGGAGACTCCATAAAGTCAATGTGATTTCTCTTGTACATTTCCAGCTTCTCCCAGAAGATACCAAGGAAGGCAGAAGAAGAAGAGGATGAATGCTTTACAGCTGATGATAAGGAAGGGATGTTTAAAAGGTCCTTGGGTCCCTCTGTCCTGCTTACTGATAGGTGGGAAGACAAGGCTCTGAAAAAGACAGGACTCATCTGTCACTTGTACAGGCACTAGCATTAGGGCAGGAAGAAACATCAGGGTTATCCATTGCAAAGAAACTTGAATGCTTGGTGTCATGCTGGACAATGGTGAAAGACTTAGTGCTGGGAATACCAGCATTGACATCAAAAGGTTTGGCACTGACTGTGGTACTAGTGCCTCAACCCAGAGCATCAGGGCTGACATATCTATCAGCACCAGATGAGACAGTACTGAAGCTACTGATGCTGAAGGTAAACTTGGTGGTGGTGGGACCATCAGTGTTAAGGTGTATAATGCTAAGACAGGTATATGTCATACACATTAATGTCCTAAAAATTACACTGATGTCATAAGGATTGATGCTGACAATTCTGGAATTGGCATCAAAATTAATGGTGCTGATCAGGGTCAGATCCACCATGAGGCAACCTAGCCAGCTTCCTGGAGCCTGGTGCTGGGTGGGGGTGCCTGGCCAACAGTAATTTAAAATGTCCAAAGGTCAAAGAGCATTAGATAAAAAAAAATTAAATTTTTCCCAAATCATTAAAGGTCTGATAGACACTGATTTACTGCTCAATGTGCAACAGCTGCATTCTCTTTCACTGGCAGATGTTATGAGCCCATGAAGACTGGAGCAGGTACACACACACAGAGTGAATGAGAAACCTCTGGTATTGGTGTGTGATTTCACCAACAGCATGGAGCAACCATACTAAGACTGAATTTCAGTTTTTGTTTTCATTTTCAGCACCATTAGATGGAGGTTGATTTTTTTTTTGTCATTAGCTGCCAAGAGATGGGGGTTGATTATGCAGTGATCCCAACAACAAATAAGTAAGCAGTGTGTGTGTATTATGTGCAAACATAATCCAAATATGTGTGTGTGTTTTCATTTTCAGCAGCATTTTATGAAGGTTGAATTGTCAGCAGCCAATCAGCAAAACAAGAGTGTGTGTGTGTGTGTGTGTGTGTGTGTGTGTGTGTTGTCTGTGCAAATGACCCAGTTAGGGGGTACTGACTAAATTGTTTGCTCAGAGTCACACAGACTCAAACCTTGTACCTTAGATACAGGAGGCAAGAGCTTAATTCTTCAAGACCAACTGCCAGACCAACATTAACTGTTTTTTTTCCTTTTGGTAATCACTCAGTGTCTCATTGAAGTTTCACAGTTTATGTGGTTCATAAAATACATGCTGATGTAAAACCTGTTGTTTTGTTAACTTTTTAAGTGATTTAGAGTAGTTGGTTCTTGTCTCCAGTTTTGCAAAACATCTCTGATTTTGCCTCATATTTATGCTCTGTCCTTGAACAAGCCACTTAACCAGACAGTGCTTTGCAGCAACTGGAAATCTAGGTTAGGTTTCTCAATGGTGCCCCTGGATTGCAAGCCTAGTTATTACCTATGAACCAGAGTAGTTATGGTATACAGGGAGGAAATTTATTCTAGTAAACAGGAGCATCGTAATATGAGCCATGTTCTTTGGATGTGCTCCTTGGTTTCATTGTTCTCTTGAATGTTGACAGTGTGTATTTATTATTTAGCTGTGAATAAACTGGACAGCATCAAGTTTATGAATATATTTTTTTATTTACCTTGTTTTTTTGCAGGCACACAGGTGTGAAATGAAATGTGTTTGGGCTACAACATTGTGACTAGCACTTACTGCCAAAGAAAAAGGCTGTGAGCTGTTAAACAGCTACTTCTTCTAGTACATGATTTGATTCCCTCAGCCTTCATCTGTCTTCCGTGGGACGCTACCAAGTCACTTCACCAGACAGTACTCCTGGGCTGCTCCTGAAAAGGGACACTTGTGTCCACTGGGCTGTCCAATGCTGATAACAAATGTGTTATACATTTGTCTGTCATATGCTAATTAATCCTTCACTATATGCTATTTGAGTATGAATCCAAGTGCATCTCTTCTAGTTTAATGGGTTGCCAAATGCAGCTGGGGTGCCTTCTGTGTGGCGTCTCCATGTCCTCCTTGCATTCATCTGGGTTTCCTCTGGGTACTACAGATTTCTCCCACATTACAAAGACATGCATCTGGAGCGTTTCTCCGCAGGCCGCTGCTAAAAATTGTATCTTTCAAAGTCAGGCTTTCCTAGTAAACAAATGTTAAATAAATAAATACTTTTCACTAAATGTGGAAGTCAAGGAAACAGAAGCTTACTGTTGCTTATGCTAAGTATATTTTCAATACGAGAGCATTTTGTTTAGTTTAAAAAAAATGTTTCAGTATTTATCTGTAAATTTTGAAATAAGTTTTAAATGAAGTCCGAATATGGAAAGAAGAAAACAGAATGTAGACTGACACATTTGAACAGTGTTTATGGTAAGTAGAGAGAGACAGCCAATTAATTACATATTGGTATGACTGGCAGAGGCTTGATTCATTACTCTGTATAAGGCCCCATTTGCCCAGGATCTGTCTTTGTTGACCCTGGAGGTATGGTGCTGGAAAAATACAGCATTATTAGCCATGCAAGTAGGTCATAACTATACTGAGTGATGTCAGAGGAGATGTATGTGTCCTGCAAGCATGTAAGCCCTCACAGACCTAGATTGTATAATATAGTTTATAAACATAGGTAAGGTTTGTAGGTAAATACTAGGCTATAATCTGTAGACTGTTAAAGCCTAACCAGTAACCAGTGATTAGAATAAAATTATGTACCTTGAATCTGCAAGTTTAAGGCCTTAACTATTATTCCAATAAGAATCCAAAAGATAAAATAATAATAATAAAAATATAATAGCCAGGTAAGCCTACTGCACACATACAGTCCATTTTTCAGGGGCAACCTATGAGCAATTTCTGGTTAAGTGATTTGCTCAGATTCACATAATAGGTAAATAGAGGTTGTAGCGATCAAACCCAGGACTGCTGTTGGGTCTTAGTCTAGCAGCAAATAGTCTTAAATCTCTGCATGAAAACATCAGACAGTTCTTAACAATTATGAGCTTTTGAATTCAGTAGTGTTTGTCGAGCTTTGGAAACTCCAAAAAAAGAAAAATAAATAAATAAATAACAGGACTTCAATCATTTATTTTGCAAATAAGAATAATAATCTGATCCCATGAAGGGAAGTATTTTTTTTCTTGAATAATTTTTCTGTATTTTTTTTTTTTTGTAAGAATCCATTCTGAAAAAGACCAGTAAATCTACATTTACTGAAGATACCTTTGGAACTAGATGCGGGCATGAAATTCTGTCGTGTACCCTGTCTGTCGTGTACCCTGTCTACAGCACATACAGCCTCTGTAAATCCTTGGAAATACTTGCTCAGTTTGTCTTGAACTTTGAAATTCTACCTTCAGATAAAGAATATTGTTAACATGGGTGGAAGAGCTAATTACAAAGGGAGTTATGCTGTTCATCAATTAAGGTTGGACTCATCATGTTTTTCATTGATTCCCAATGAAACTGTTTAATAGAGCAAGGTCAAAGAACAGTAATAAAGTATCACCCAATCACTAATGTCATGCAATCCTGGATATAATATATTTAGAGATGTGGGGTGGCAGGGTGCTTGTCACTGATATGAAAATGCTGTTTTAGTGGCTTTTATTGGCAGTTAATGATTTAGAGTATTGATAAAAAAGTAAAGCACCAGGAGAACTTCTTAAGTAAGGTAGCCACACAAAGATGTTCCAATATGTTCAAGAAAGCCTGTATGAGCGCTTTCATTCCTTTAATTCATTACATCCAAAACGGAGCTTCATCAGATACAACATAAAACATCATATCCCCTCATTTAAATACCCTTACAAATCATATCATGTGATTTACAACCATTTTTAAAAAATTCACTTTAAGTAAAATCAATAACATTTCACATAATAAAGACAAACACATACAAATTGTTAATAAAAAGACCTTCCATTTGGAACTTCATACCTGTAATTCATATAACTGAATATGCATCTCCCGCTACTATGTCTGTTAATCTATTTGTTTTCTTATTTATTCTTACTAAAATCCCAGATATTAGCTGTTAATCTGTACTAATCATATGCTCATAAAATACTACTGTTAAAATTCATCTACTAATAATAGGCCTACCCCTTACCACTCTTATTTAATAATGGATCTCATATTTTTTATTTTTTATTTTGTATTTTTTCTACCCTCATATTAAGCATGCTATTAATTGAAATTCTGTCATTTAATCCTGGTTTCATGGTTGCGTTCAATAATACTTGCCAAAATGTCTCTCTAAATTTTTTATTTTATTTTATTTTTTATTTTACATTTGTTGACCGGGCTAGTCTGGCTGGATACATGTCCATTTTCAGCAGAGGCCCGAGGAGAAAAGCTCCACTAATAAAACTAAGTGACTAACAAATATCACGTAAATAACAAGTAAATAACAAGTAACTAATGCATGCAGGCAACTAAGGGAAAAATTGATATATAGAATAGTAATGGGAAGGCAATTTAAACAAGAAATAAACATCAGTACAGAATCACTATAATTTAAATAACTACTATAGATAGAGTGCTAAAAAAAGATGAAGAAGGGAGAAAAATAGGGACAAGTAGAGGGTTTGTAAAACTTTAGTCATAGAAGTCAGTTAGTAGCAGGGATATAGTGATGAGTACTATTATTAGGATAGATATTTGCACACAGGAAGATTGGAACTGGGTTAGATACATGGAGAGAAAAACAGGTTAGAGATAGTGGAGGGTAACATAAAAAGAGGTAGGTAGGAGTAAATAAGCAGGCTGGTGGGTTGCTAGGTCTACTTCTTGGAGGGAAAGAAGTAGTGAAGTAGGGTAGGTAGAAGAGCAAAATGTAGGGTGAGAGAGAGAGTGGTTGTTTTTTAAGCTCAGTCAGGATTTGAGCAGGGGCATAGCCAGTGAGATTGCAAATGTTTTTTTGTTTGTTTTTTGAAAAGGTGGGGTGAGCTTAAAGTGGTTAGTTCTTTGGGGAGTTTGTTCCAGTGAGATCCTACAGTATTAGCAAATAAGGAGTCACCTGCTTTGTTGTAAGATTTGAGAGTAGCTACTAGAAGTTTGTTGGCTGAGCGAAGGGATGTTAGATTTTTGTATGGGGTGATAAGGTTATTAAGTATGGGTGTATTAGAGGGTAATGGAGAATTTTGTAGGTGATATGTAATTGCTGTAGGAGAATTGATTCTGTAGTTCTAGCCAGTTAAGGATTTTGAGATTATGACAATGGTGAGTTCGATATGGGGAACCAGTGGCAAACCTGGCAATACTATGATAGGCTGTGGCTAGTTTCTGGTGGTTAGTTTTGAAATGTTAATAAATGAGGAGGAGGCATACAGTAGTGTAGATAGGAGATGAGTTTGGGCAAGAGACACTCGGGTAGCTGCAGTAAGAAAGGGCTTAAGTCTGTAAAGGGCACCTATCTTTTATTAACAGCCTTGATGGTTAGATCAATGTGACAGTCAAAACTCAGTTGATTGTCTATAGTAACGCCTAGGAGTTTAGTGGAACAGTCAGGATTGATGATCGTGCCATTGCCAGATGTGATGGAAAATGAGATAGGGGGAGATTTAAGTGTTGGTGTAAAGAGTAGTAATTTGGTTTTTGGGATTAAGGAGGAGACAGATATGTTGGAACCATTTTTCAGCCGTAGTAAAGAGTTTCTGGGTTGAAGAGTGGAGTTCTCCTGAAGATGAAGCAGAACAGATGAGAGTTGAATCATCTGCATACTGAATACAAGTGGATGTTGGGAGTGAAGTAGCCAGGTTATTTATAAATGTAGAGAAGAGGAGGGGACCTAAGATGGATCCTTGAGGAACACCGATATTGATTGGGAGCTGTGAGGATATATGGCTGTCCCAGAGGACAGCTTGTTTTCTATCATTCAAATATGAGTCAAACCATTGTACTGCTGAAGAGTCAAGTGAAAGTGATGTCAATGTATCTAGGAGTAGTTGATGGTTAACCATATCAAAGGCTTTGGAGAGGTCTAGGAATAGGGCTGAGGAGAAAAGGTTGTTATTGCGATTTCTGTTTATTGTGTCAGTGAAGGAGAGAAGGGCGGTGGAAGTACTATGGTGGGGCCTAAAACCATGTTGTGAGTCTACTAGTAGGCTATTTTGCAAGAGGTGATTTAGGAGTTGTTGGTGAATACAACGTTCCATAATTTTAGATAGAGGAGAAAGTAGGGCTATAGGTCGGTAATTAGAAAGTTCATTAGAGTGACCTCCTTTATGAAGGGGAATAATATAGGAGACCTTCCAGCAGGATGGGATAGTAGATTCGGTTATTGTTCTGTTAATTAAGATCGAGATTGGGTAAGCTAGTTCAGATGCTCCTAGTTGTAGGTATTCAGCTGGTAGTTTGTCGGCTGAAGGGGTGCAGGGTTTAAGTTGAGAGAGTAACTTACGTATGTGGGCTGTGGAGACTGTGCTAAATTTTAGGGTGGGGTGTTATTTGGAGGAGAGGTGTGTTGAGGGGAGGGGGGGGGAGTCATGGTGTTAGCTAAAGAGGTGACTGTTTCAGAGAAGAAGTTATTAAAGGTATCGGCTATTATGTTGGGTGAAGTTTGTGCTAAGGTAGTAGGTGTGGGAGTTTTGGTATTCCCTGGATGTAGAAGTTTATTGATTCCGGGCCAGAATTTTTAGGGTTGTAATTTTGGTTATGTTGATATTGAAGGTAATAGTTTTTCTTATCAAGATGGATGAGTTTTTGTAGTATTTCTAAGGTGTTTAAAGTGTAGAAGGTCATCAGGGTTTTTAGTGGTTCTCCATTTAGTCCAAATTTTATTTCTATCTAGCATAGTTTGTTTGGTTGATTTGGAAAGCCAAGGGGCAGCTTTGGAGCTTATTCTTATTAATCGAGCTGGGGCATGCTGCTGTAGAATTAGTAGGAAAGTGGTATTGAAATAGGCAACTGCTTCGTCAAGTGGGAGGTGTTTTAGAGTTGACCAGTTGCATGCCTTGAGGTCATTTAGGAAGGAGGACAAGTTAAATTTGTTTTTATTGCGTACAGTACGGTAAATAGCTTGTTTGAGAGTATTATCTTTTTGTTTAGTGATATAGGTAAGGAGATGGTCGCTGATATTGTCTGGGAGTATTCCAGTCTTATAAGAATGGGGATTATTGTTAATCAATATCCAATCCAGGATTGCTTGTTTATTGGTTGTTTTGTCAATTCTAGTTGGGGAGCTAATAGTTTGTTGAAAGTTAAAGAGATTAAGGTGAAAGGTAGGTTTGGGAGAGTTGCAGGAGTTCCAATCAATATTAAAGTCACCTAAGATTATAGTTTCTTGAGGGAAGTTGCAGGAGACCCAACTGAGAATATTTTCAAGTGTGTTTAAGTTATTGCCTGGAGGGATGTAGGAACATATTATGTAGATGGCTTTGTTTTGTTTAGTTGGAGTTTGGTACAGAGTATTTCGGCATTACCTAGAGAGGGAGGTAGGGAGTCCATTAAGGACACTTGTAGCTGGGATTTGTAAAGTAAAGCTACTCCTCCACCCTTTTTGTTAGGACGATCTTGCCTTAAGGTGCTATAGCCAGGTGGGGTGATTTCGTTGTCTTTTATGCCTGGTTTAAGCCAGGTTTCAGTGAGACAGAGGATATCAAAGGCATAGAAGTCAATTATAGCATGGAGTTGTGTGATTTTATTGTTGATGCTACGAATATTAAGGTGTGCTATAGTGAGGGAGTTATTAGAGAAAGGTGAGCTAGAGATGTCAGCAGAATGTTTAGAAAGGTCATGGTTAAGAGGATTATTGGGGCCAGGGTTGGGGTGGATATCTCCATGTAACAGTAACAGGGTTTGTGGGATTGGAAATGTCTTTGTGGTTTTGGAGGGTAATAGATAGAACCGTTTTGAGGTTAGCGACTTGATGTGATGTAGTTTGTGGTATAGGGGGGGAAGGTAGGGTGATGATGAGAGGATGTTAGTGTGTGTTTGTTTAGCTTGAGGAAGAATGGAGGTTGTGTGTGTGGCTAAATTAGGAGAATTGATAAGGTTAAGATGTTCATAGGAAGTAAAAGAATAGTGTATTAGAAGGATATTAAGGAGTAGTAGAAGATGAAGAAGTTTAAGGATTAAAGCCATGTTTTTAGTGGGGTGAGGTTAGGAAGGTTGGAAGTAGTAGGAATAAGATGTTAAAGAGTGAGTAAGGGCAATTAGAAAGAGAATATGAGGAGAGGGGTGTGGTAGTAAGATAGGAGTTTAGAGTTAATGAGTGTAGGTGGGGCAGGTGAGTGTGATAGGAGCAGAGTGAGGTGGGGGTGTGGTAAAGGAAGTATAAAGGTAGGACCCCTGGGGGTGGGTGAGATTTGGGGGTAGGGAGGGGAGCGGAGTGAGCCAGAGGGCTTAACGGAGCGGGAAGAACCAGTGGCAGTAAAACAATCAGAGAAAAAGAGAGAAGAACTATGTATGGTGAAGGGTAAGAATAAGACTATAGGGTAGAGTGCAGGGAGGAAGGAAGATGGGTTTTGGAGATGAGACAAAGTAAATGGTAGCTAAGTGAAGTGGCAGAGTAGTAGATTAGAATAGTATGGACAGTATTAGGGGATAACAGGAGGCAGAGTTCTAAGTGAGGATAGAGGAAAACCTAAGGTTTGTGATAGAGAGGGCGCCACCTAGTGGCCAAGTTCAGGAATGCCAAGAGACAGGGCAAGCAGAGAGCTCCCAAAGTGCTGTATCTCGGTAAAGGGGAGAGTTACCACAGGGATAGTGTTGAAGAAAGGAGGGTAGGAGAGAGCGCCTTATCCACTATGGGAAAGAGGAGGAGGAGGAGGAGGAGGAGGGGGGGGAGGCTGCTGGTTAACCTGGGAGGGAGGTAAAACAACCTGGAATACAGTTAGAAAATGCAATAGTAGGACATACTTTCCAACAGCGACTATGTTGGGTAGACAGTCTTTGTGGGGAGGACGTTTAAATCCTATTCAGGATTATGTTCTTTAATATGGATTCCACAGGGCTTCTTTAGCAGGGGTAAGGCAGGAACCCAAGTGTATATGGCTGAATAACATAAGGGAGAGAGAAAGACAACATAAGCACATATAGCAGTCAAGGATATAGGTAACAGATAAATAAAAGTTGTGCCTTACATACTAAAAGCTATGTCAATACAGTAACCATCCCTCACTCACAGTATAATCAGGCGTAAGAGAGGGAGAAATAAACACAGGTTATGTAATACAGCCAGCTTACAGATATGTGCAAACTATTTGTTGAGTTAAAGTAAAAAGCATACAGGTAAGTAGTCTGACCCTATGCAGTATCAAAGTAGGAGGCCATCAATTGAACAACAGCTCCAGGAAGTTACAGTTCTGAGTAAGGCAAAAAACAACAAGCTATGGTAACATGTACATAAACAACAAGGTTATCTACCTAGTAATCAGTAATTACAGATTCTATCACCTTCATTGAGGAGCTGTGTAAGCAGGGGAAAATGGATATCTAGTATAACACAAAAAAGGCATAGAGATACTGTCTACTAAAATACAAGCATTGATAGGAATGTTTAGCTTAATTAGCTTTAGGATATGCTGTCGCCTTCCCTTATCATTCTACAGACACTTTTCTAACGATCAAGGCAATAAGTGCCCAAAATTGTTATACAGTCAAGTAGCTAGTACGCTCAAAGTTACAAGTAAACAAGCAGTATAATCAGCGTTTCCTCATTACCATTATCAATTCTATGCAAATGTTGCTACCAGCTGTAGAACCCAGTATTGCGTAGTTGGGGGACCACGTGGCTGCTAGGGTAAGCTTAACTACTCGCCTAAATGAATCTACGCTGGAATAAGCATAAGGAGTGCGCTCTGCCCATTCATATAGCCGCCTGACAGAACATAAAAGCACACATATAGTCAGCAGCCGAACAGCGGCATGGGCTTGCACGCAAACGCTGGTAACAGCTAAGGAGTATGCCACCACTCACTAGCGCTGCTTCCTGGATAAAGTACAAATAATTGAAAGGCGCAAAGACTGTAAACACAGTAACTATTTTATAATCGCAGCCTTAGAAACTAGTATAGCGTAGTTGGGAAACCACGTACTAAGGTAAGCGTTATCTACACCGCTGACTGAGTTATCGCTATAATAAGCTACTGAAAGAGTGATGTTGCCGCCTGATAGGATCTAAAGGAGCACATATACTGTAGGCAGACGAGCATCGGCTTGAGCTCACAAGCAACACTGTTAAAGCTGAGGAATGAGCCCCCTCACTAGCGATGCTACCTATATAATATAAAGATTAAAAAGCGCCGAGAGTGTAGGGGACCAACAGTGGCTAGGCTCAGACACAACGCAGCTAGAAACTGCGGAATAAGCACCACTCTTAGCGTTGCTACGCAATATAAACTAAATAATAAAACCTATGCAAAGCGCACATACTGCAGGTAGTCAAGCAGCAGCTTGGCCACACACAGTGGCCACACAGTGGAGGCTCGGGGAGAGCCTCGTACGCAATGGGATGGGGATAATAAGGTATAGATAGACCAGTTACAGAGGCGCACCACGTGGAACCAACGTCGCAGTACAGATACGAGCAGATATAGGTAGTAAGGTATCAGAGTCTGTATATCAGAGGCCAAATAGTAATAGAAGCAAGATAACCTATATTACTAACAAAGAAAACAAGAAACATGTAAAAGGTAAAACATCCACAAATTACACAAGTGAATAATTGCCATCAGGTACTCACATACGGCTATCCTCCGAGCCCCAAGAGAGACGCAGCAGCCCAAAAGGGATATCACATAGGGATGGACTGGCCTATAGTAGGGTATATTTATAGGATATGGCCGGAAATGAGGTCAAGAGGGGGGAGGGGATGGGCAGGGATAACTATGATGTAGTGAAGTGAAAGCAGTAATCGCGAGTTCTTGGGCAAGAGAGCTGAGAGAGATACGGGCAATAGGGGGGAGTATAGGAGTGATAAGAGGAATGGGACAAAATAGGAATAGTAGGAAGGAAATAGACCTAGAGTAATAGAGAAGAGATAACAGTATTAGAAGAGGCGACTACAGCTGATAAAGGGTAGGGAGAGGGGAAAGGAAGGAGTATGGTAGATGTAGTGGGGAGAGTGGTGACTAGAGCAGGAAAGATGGAGAGAAACCTGGAAGAACCAGTGGCAGTAAAACAATCAGAGAAAAAGAGAGAAGAACTATGTATGGTGAAGGGTAAGAATAAGACTATAGGGTAGAGTGCAGGGAGGAAGGAAGATGGGTTTTGGAGATGAGACAAAGTAAATGGTAGCTAAGTGAAGTGGCAGAGTAGTAGATTAGAATAGTATGGACAGTATTAGGGGATAACAGGAGGCAGAGTTCTAAGTGAGGATAGAGGAAAACCTAAGGTTTGTGATAGAGAGGGCGCCACCTAGTGGCCAAGTTCAGGAATGCCAAGAGACAGGGCAAGCAAAGAGCTCCCAAAGTGCTGTATCTCGGTAAAGGGGAGAGTTACCACAGGGATAGTGTTGAAGAAAGGAGGGTAGGAGAGAGCGCCTTATCCGCTATGGGAAAGAGGAGGAGGAGGAGGAGGAGGAGGAGGGGGGGGGCTGCTGGTTAACCTGGGAGGGAGGTAAAACAACCTGGAATACAGTTAGAAAATGCAATAGTAGGACATACTTTCCAACAGCGACTATGTTGGGTAGACAGTCTTTGTGGGGAGGACGTTTAAATCCTATTCAGGATTATGTTCTTTAATATGGATTCCACAGGGCTTCTTTAGCAGGGGTAAGGCAGAAACCCAAGTGTATATGGTTTCCAACAGCGACTATGTTGGGTAGACAGTCTTTGTGGGGAGGACGTTTAAATCCTATTCAGGATTATGTTCTTTAATATGGATTCCACAGGGCTTCTTTAGCAGGGGTAAGGCAGGAACCCAAGTGTATATGGTTTCCAACAGCGACTATGTTGGGTAGACAGTCTTTGTGGGAGGACGTTTAAATCCTATTCAGGATTATGTTCTTTAATATGGATTCCACAGGGCTTCTTTAGCAGGGGTAAGGCAGGAACCCAAGTGTATATGGTTTCCAACAGTGACTATGTTGGGTAGACAGTCTTTGTGGGGAGGACGTTTAAATCCTATTCAGGATTATGTTCTTTAATATGGATTCCACAGGGCTTCTTTAGCAGGGGTAAGGCAGGAACCCAAGTGTATATGGTTTCCAACAGCGACTATGTTGGGTAGACAGTCCAAAAAATTAGACCAATTACCTCCTCTCTCTAGTTTTCTGACCTTCTCCAACACACTTTTTTATGATTGCTGAACATTTTTTCTTGTGCTTTGTGATTTAGAGTATTGCCTTTTTTCCCTGATGGATTTAATTTCAGTGAAAGTGTACTCAGTGGTTAGTCTCAAATCCCCTGCAAAGGGGTATAAGATGGAATTCCATTCATGGTGGAAGCATTGGAAGGAAAGAGTTATTTAGCTAAAGAGGAATTTCTCTGGTCAAAACAGGCTGATATAGTAAATCTTTATTGAGGAAATGTCCATTAAGACTGAAAACTGCTCCATTTCTTTCCCTTATATAAGGTCTATAATAGAATTATTGCCACGAAAGGAAATTCTGTGTAAAAAATCTACTATCGAAGGCTACTTTTTACTGCTTGCTTAGAAGGAGTAATTGTTCTTGTTTTATTTTTAATTGTTAGGAATGAAATCAGAAATAACATAAATCATATTAGATACATTTCATTCCTCCTAAATTCCTGAATAAAAAACATAAAGTTCCTAGTGACACCTGGAAAAATCTAACCTTAGGTAAATAATTTTCTGGATAAGATTGGTAATTTAGTTTGCCATGCCTTCTAAAATGAGTGTGGTTACTGAACCCCTAAATAAAAAAGGGTTGCATCCTAAAGACATTATAGGGTGCATTTTTTTCTTTCTCTGTTTAATATATTACCAATAGTTTACTTATCATTGTTTCTGAATAAAAATACAAATTTTCTAACAACAGATGGAGAATCCTAATCTTAGGTAAAGCACTTTTTGGATAAAGATGTTCTTTGCCCTCTAAGTATGAGTGAGGTTGTTGCATACCTAAATGAAGAAAGGGATGCACTGTAATACTCTAGGTCAAAGATACCTCCCCTACATCTTCCTTCTTGTCCCTAAGTCATGGTAATGACTACATTGAAAGTGAAAGTCTGCATCAAAGACCAGGTAGCTACTCACAAATATCTGCAACTCAAACAAACACTAGAGGTAACCATTTAATCACTGAGAAGGGCTCTGGCTACAGTTGCCACTGAGATATCTGAAAGATGTCAAAATGTAATACAGATGGCACTCTACTTGGAAAGTGTCTGACAAACTTGTTTGCAATTCTTGTATAAGATATAATTCAACTAGTTTTGTATAATAAAATTTTACTAACTATTGAACTTCCAAATAACTATTTACAGTATGTACATATTCTCCACCAATATAGTATTTATTCTGCGTTAAGCATGAAAGCCTTCATTCATTTGATGTGGCACCATTGTTACATATTTCCAAAATTGCTGTTACTTTTTGTCAGAATTTGAATTTGTTTGTTTGATTTATTTTTCCAGTTTATTATTCCAGTTTCTTAAAATGGGCTTCCTGATGGAGCAATAGAAATTCTATAACTATAGGTTCTGTTTCTTTTAACTAGTTTCTTATTTTTCATGCTATAACTAATATTGTACAAAGAAAGAGTACTTATTAGCATTTACTCCTGCTGGTAATGGAATATTATACACATTCTTCTGTGTAAGCTTAAAATTGTCTGTCCAAATGCTTATATTTGCTTTGAATACTTTCCAGATACTGTACATTCAACAAAAATATTTTCAGTATATAGCATTTTCTTTTCATCTTTAACATATATAACTGTTTTTATTTATTTATTTATTTATTTTTGGTGATTCTATCTTTTTTATGTGGAATAGAAAATGCTGTATTTAGAATTTCCATGTATATATTCTCCCAAATAATAAAGATGTAGTGAACGTAATAGAGCTTAACATTAATGTTTTTTTTTTCTTTTAAAGTAAATTCCTGTTTCCATTTTTAAGTATTTATGTCCATTAATTATCTTCTGGATATGAATCTTGTTCTGTTATCATTTTATAGAAGTTAGATAATATAGATTTATTATAACTGTCAGCACAACTTATCTCATTTATGTACTCCAACAATTTTAGGTATTCTTTTAAAGTGGATTCTAACCAAGCTCTATTAAATATGTCTTCTCTTACAGCTTGTACAGTTAACCAACTCCCTTTGATCTATTATATTACTCTGTTATTTTCTAAGTTGTTTTAACATTTCGTCCTTCCATACAATTATACCAAACTAAGAATTTATTTTCTCTTAAATATAACATTATGGGTTGGATTCTTAAATGCACTGTAACAAGTACACCCTCTTGGTCACATTGTGTTAATCATTTTGAATTCAGAGACAGCCCTAACATGGTGCTGGAGCACAAAGACAGGGAGCACTCTGTTATACTGTCTCCAGGGCCATAGGACATGTAAATAAGGCAGTCCAGGGGAGAGACATATGATAATTAGCCATGTGCTCTCCACAAAACTGCTTTCAGGAAAGCATCTACTAACCTAGCAATATATTATATCTCTTGGACATAGATCAGCATTGTTAGTCCTACCAAGTGAAAGTAGTGAACACTGCCACAGGGACCAAGCAGAACAGTGGAATGCAAAACAAAACAAACCAGTAACCAACATATTATGCTAAATCTAAAGCTAAAGCTAAATAAGCGGTAAGCACTGGTGATTTTAGTACTAAGTTAAGAGTCAGAAAGTATGTAAGTGAGTGTATATGAGGGTCTGCATGTGTGAGTATGTGTGTTTATGTGCATGTGTCTGCCTGAGAGAGAGAGTGAAAAGGTTAGCGAGGGGATGGGGTTAGTGTATATATGTGTATGTATGTATGTATGTGCATGTGTGAATGGATGAATAGATGAGCGTGTACAGGTAACCAAGTGGGTAGGGGCTGCTTGTGTGTGTGTGAATGGATGAGTGCTTGTATGCAACCTAGTGGGTAGGGGCTGTGTGTGTGTGTATGTATGTGTGTGTGTGTGTGTGTGTGTGTGTGTGTGTGTGTGTGTGTGTGTGTGTGTGTGAATGTGGGTTGGAGTTGCTGTTATACCTCCACACACCCCCTCCCAGACTAATAAGCATAGTAAATAAAATTGGTTGGTGGGATCACTAGCCACAAAGACACACTACGTCAGTGCATATAATGGCACTTTAACAGTACATATAGATCTAGGTTGAATGGAAGCACTAACCACCAGGATATATTACTTCATTGCTATGTTGGTACTTTAACAGTACAGGAAATGAAGATGGGGAAAAACACTAGCCACTAGGGCATACTACTTTGGTGCCATAAAAAGCATTTTGCAGGACAGAGATTGGAGGTGGTGGGAAGCACTATCAACTTAGGCATACTACTTCAGTGTGATCATGGCACTTTAACACTACGGGGATCAGCGGTGAGGGAAGAACTAGCCACTAGGGCATACTATTTCAGTGCAAAAAATGGGGATTGATGTGAACTACATGATGAGGCTGTAGCAGTTAATTACTGTAATGTGAAGATTAGCAATGATCTGCACATCGCAGTAGTAACTGCGATTCAGAAATGTGTAAATTAGCTGATAATGACGTCTTTCCTCAGTGTGGCTAACATGTCTCTGAATCACAAAATACAATATCATGGTAGCAGGGCTTTTGTAGCATGAGTCATATGGCTTATGCTATACCCTTTTGTAAAATCCTCATACGTTTTCATGTGCTGTTTCTAATAAATCTATATTCACTCCCAATGGAAATATATTGAATAACCGACTTTTTAAGTTAACGTGTTTGTATATATCACTTTCACAAGTCTTTAATATATTTTTGTAGATATCTGTCATCAAATAGATTGGTTATATTATAATGAAAGTAATTTGATACTGATAAGCAAAACATGTTGAATATCACTTCTTCATTTAACTTGGCCATTTTGGATTTATTAATATTACACAGCTGCAAACTGATTTTTTCCACCTAGTCTCATATTCACTGTTCAGCCAATATACAATAGTTCTAAAACTAGAAGTTATAACATACCTTTCTACATCCAGAAATCCTAGACATCCATCATTCCATATGTTAATGTTTTTTTTTTCATTTGTAAGATGTTCTTGGATTATTAGGATATCACAAAAAGCTATCTTTATTATTTCTATTTTCTTAATCTGAGTTTTAAAGGGAGGTAAAGCTGTTGTTTGAATAAAATATAATATTTTGGTAATAACATCATTTTAATCAGTAGTAATCTATCTTCAAATGTAAAAAAGTTCCTTCTATCTATTTGATTTAGCCCTTGTATTATTTTATTTATGTTTTTATTACCTTTTTCTGCTGTTGATGTTGATATAAGCAGTTTTTTCATCAAAATCGATGCTGTATTTTCATTGAAAACTTTAGTATAGTTTGCTTTTGGGTTCATAATTACACATTTTGTTATTAGTATTAAATTTCAGTTCAGAAATATCACTAAAGTTTTAATTTTATTCATTGTCTTTAAAGAAAGATTCTATTTTGGTAAATGGCAGTGCAGTTTCATCTGCAGAGAGTAATATCTTTGATGCGTATAGATTGTTTATATTAAAACAATTATATATATGTATTACTTCTTAAAATATTAGCTAATGGTTCCGTAGCAAGTACAAAAATATAGGTGACAAGGGGCATCCTTGTCTAGGCCTCTTTTAATGTTTTCTGCCTCTTGCCTCCAGTATTTGCAAATATTGTGTTGTGGTACTGGAGACCAAGTTTGTCTATTCTAGTCCTTTTTTCTTAAAAAAATTTCAGAAACAAGACTAAATATCAACAAAATTGAAGTTATACCAAGGGAAGGATAAATGCCCTTTCCTTACTGTTGTACGACTACAGGGTTGGTATATATAAATATCAAGAAGTGTAGGGGCAGAAAAAAACATTGTTTTTGGATGTAGTTGGGTATTGTTGATATTTAATAATTAAATACTGTAACTGTCACTTTTAAGGAGTTTAGATATTTTTGTTTCACTATTTAGACTGTCGATAATAAGGTGTTTAGATTATTTTATATGTGTATGTGTGAGTGTGAATAATATACATATATGCCCCCCCAAACGCCCCTAACTAAATATACCAACTCCAAGATCCCACTACAGTGGGGAAAATGGCAAACTAACAAGGATGGTCAAGCAATTTATTTCCCAGGGAAAGAAATCAGTGATGTGGCCATTCCCTGTTATGAGAGTTCGTGTTTTAAGGGTCGATGAAGGGGCGTTCGATGGAACACCTCTTCGAGGATATAATATAGACCTGATTTCCACCAAGCATTCCTTAAATTTCTCTTTTTTAACAGGTTGGTGGGTGGGGAAGTCACATGCTCATTTCTTTCCAAATGTGTCACCTGTAGCATTGCTGTTTCAGTACTCTTACCTTTTTGTATATACCCATGAGGCCATTTATATTCCAAAATAATATAGATAGCACTGTCATTACGATAAAAGTTATTATTCCCACCTATTATACATGACAGCTTTTTAAAATTCCTATTTCCAACTTTTGTGTTACAAGCATCCACTAACGTTTGGTTGATATTTTATACAGTTAGCTTTTATCATGTCCATTTAAATTTGTGTCACAGTTTTCAAGACTTTTTGCTTTAATGAAAACCTTATTAAAAAAAATACACCCAGAACACTCCCATGACTTATTAACTTAAAACCACGAAACTATGTACATCTTCAAATAATGAAGTCTGACCCCCCTGAGAGGAGAAATTCACCCAAAGTAACAGCTGCACCAAAAGATATAACATAACATTAAGGTTATCCATGCTAAAGTGCATGTTACAGCCTCTGCTCCTATGTACAATAATTATATGTTCTTTTTTATCTCTATTCCCCTCTCACATGTGAAAAACAGCTTGTGTGCTTTCAGAAAACATTAACTTTTAGCCATAAGAAGTGCACTGTCTATCTTTAAATAAAGCTATATTATACACTGTATTAGCAAATGCACTGAAGTGTTAGGTACCATTAAAGCTGTTATCTTTTATTCGCTTCCAATAATTTCAAACTTTATTTTTCACTGAGCTGCTTGTCCTTGTACACTTTAATTTTACATTTCCTCAGCAAACAATTCCCAGACCTCTCAAGATTTGTTGTCTGCACCTGTAGGCAGCTTATCTCCATGGAAACATAAGAAAAGAATGTACAACTGTCCTCAGCTGCAGACTTCTCAACTCACTGAACATTTATGAGCTAAAATAAATCTTCTCATTGCATTCACAATGTTTTCCTATTTTTCAAACCCACATGCTTACACAAAAAATATCTTTAGATTAAGCCAGTGGCATTAATCTAGACATTCAGCTATGCAAAAGCAAGATAAATAATCACAACTCTACATATCTTATAACCAGTGAACTTTTTACTCCCAGTCCCCCAACCCAACAGCCAAAGATTACAGCATATTAATTTAAACATGCTTTTGTCCAGCCTTTCTTCTCTTTTCACATTGTAAAGCCTAAATATCCTAAAACTGAAAAAATCACTTGTTTACTTAAGTATATTTATCAAATACAACAATAAATGAAAAGCCCCCCCCCCATTTTAGATACCCCTGACTACATACTAGACAAATTTGCTTTAGTATATAATATGCAATTTATATCATACGATGTTTTATAAAAATACTGTTAAGAACTAAAATTGTTTTACTTACAGTTACTTCTTTTCCTTTTAATGTCCTTCAAAACATTAATGACATTATATGCTTTTCAGTCCACCCACAAGTTGAATAAAGTCAATCAGTCCAATCTTTCTCAGCCACTTTTTTGTGCAAAGCCATATTTCAGAAGTGTAATTGATATTTTATAATATCACATTTATTGACTAATTTCAGTATTGCTGGCCTTCTTCATCACCGAACACCAGACTCTGGTTAAAGTCCAAGGTACACCTGATTCTTCCAGTCAACTCTTGTGCCTTTTTTTCTCTCTCAAGCATTTTACTTTGGAACATTGGAAAATGTTTCACTGGCAAAATATCTCTATGAGCTCTATTATCAGAAGAATGAGAGCAGAGTCTCCTGTTTGATGGCTTACTTTTTATTGGACACACTTTTATAATTAATTGTTAGCCAACTATGCATCAAATATGTCTTTCCTCCAGGAAGAAAATATTCTGAATACAGCTGGATACATCAGCTTGAATCTCACAATTGCCTCTTGACATTCCCAATAGCTGGGATAAATTTGCTTCTCTTTTGTCTGATGTAGATTGAATTATCTTTTTCCACAAACACTCTACTGTCTCCAGGTTTTTAATATTTTGTCCTACTGCCACAGTTTTTTCAGGATCAACTATTTCTGCTGGTATGATTGTATCTTTACTAATACAGGTCTTGGCTTCTTTCTCGCGGCCAGATTTGGAGCATATACTCAATGTGCCTTTTCAATTAACAAATCCTGCTGTGGAATACCAGTTCAGTTGTTTATTTGTGCTTTTATAAAATTAATACAGTCTGTTTCTTACAGTTTCTCTGGTACAGCAGAAAATCTCAGGTTTTCTCTAGGTGCTCTGTCATTTAACACTACCCTTTTTCGAAACAGCTCTTCTTGAGAAGTCTCATACTGAGCCAACATTTTCTTCATTTTTTCAGCCTTTTGTTATCTGAGTTAATATATTACTTCAGTGTTTCATTTATTTTAATCAGCTCTAAATTACTGGAAGCTTTTTCTTCTACCAAAGCTGGAGCTTGAACTGCTTTTTTTTCCTGACCATCTGCAGGATTCTTCCCAGTTAGTGTATTCTGCTTACCTTTTCTAGTTGATTTTCTTTCAGGTTCTCTTAGTTTCTTCTTTGCAGGCATCCAGGCAGTGTATTCACTGGCCAGTAACTGAATTTTACTAACGTTGACAGAATTACTAGCCCTTATCTCTCAGTTTCTTTTTTTGACCTTTGAAGAGCTGAAATTAAGCTGTTGATCAGTGTGCAGCCATCTGGGTAGTCCGCTCCAGCAGGAATCTTGTATTATTATGCATACAGGATTACTGGTCACTGAATACTGTGAACCATGATGCCCATTTACTTTCTACGCTTCAAGCACAGCAACTACTTGTAGCAGTTTATGTACTACTTTTAATTTTCTAATTGGGGAGGGATCTTGTTATTTCTGCATGTGATTCTTTTTTTTTTTTTTTTTTTGCCATCAGAAGGCTAATACTCAGAGTCCCAAGCAAAATTGTACTAGCATCTAACCCAATTCTGCAAGCCTATAAATTTTCCAATACCTTTATGAGTTGCTGCTTAAACAGTTTAACTCATTACAGCCAAGTGCGGTTCCAGGCATTTCTGCAGTTATTTCCTAGGCACCTCTAGGTGTCAAAATATTGCTTGTTCATATTTGCATTAATAATCCCAAAACCATGCTACATACAAGGTATTAGAATATTTTATCTTGAAGCATACATGATGGCAAACACAATTGTACTGATATTTAACCTCTGTCAATGAGTATTTGTTAGAACTGTAAGGTGATAACTGCATGTTTTAAAGGCTCATGTCATACCCACTGGGAGTTAAAGGTACTATTCTCTTTAAATGATGTGTTCATCTGCTTACCATGTGTATAATGTCTGTTTAATTTTCCCTATACATTCTTGGAAGTGTTAGCCAATGTGAGATCACCAAAGTTCTTGTTAGATTATGCATAACTATTCATAAAACCTTTAAGAAACTCCTGTAGGTTAAAAAATCTCCATGCCCAAAAGACCACTTTATTCTACTATGTGACTATTTTATCTCTCTTCTCCCTAGCATCTCCTCCCAGTATTGTAATTTCCTTCTCCTGGCTATGCTTGAATATCTTTGTGGTAGATTTTGTTTATATCTGCGGGTTAGGCCAATCAGCTTTGGCAGAACTGTTCACTTTTCAACTCCCTTCACCCTCACTGTCTAACTCAACAACATACCTTTTACCCAGAGATCCATTCCATTTTTGATTAAAATGTTTAATCTGCTTTTCCTAGCCCATACCCCATAATATCTTCTCTTCAGTTTGAAATATTTGTGTTCAAATAAATTGACTATTTATGGGAAGACTGTTGATGTGAGCAAACTCATTTGACTGCCTCTACAAGCCCAATAGTCCTGCAAGATAATATGTGCACTGTTAGTTCATAACAGCTAACTTTGGGTTCTCCCATGCTTTATATTTTCTTTGTCTAGCCTAATTCACTCCTCCCTGTTTTCAATGTAACACTGTAAACAATGCCCACAGTGTTTATGTCTATTGATCCCTTAGCTCCTTAGAATTAGCCTCTTTTAACTTTCCCAAATCCATATCGACCTGGGGTGTCAATGCACCTATTGCTTTCATCCTTTTAAACTCACAAAAGCCCTCTGATGTATCTATCACATTCTGCCATGAGATGTCTGGTGACAAGCTGCCTCCCCCTGTGCTTCTTTTTTACAAACTGTGCAATTTTAAACACTTTATTCACTCTCATTAAAAATACAAAGGTTGCTTCCGAATATACGGTTAATGTTCTACTCAGTTTCAAAATTATAAATATCTTCACAAGTATACAGCCCACATTTAAAAAAAGCCCAGAAAATATCTAGTAAATGTTCATATTTGTCTTTGCATTAAGATATTGACCATCTTCCTTGATAGACGTTGAGCTGTCTGTTGTACAGCAGGTCTAGCTACAGATGACATTAGCAGTCATCTTTCAGTTGCTAACTATACTGGTCTCCCCCAGAAATGCCCATATTACACTGCCATTTCTTACAATCTATCTCTATCTTCCCTACATTCTGGGATGAAATGCACTGTCAGCCCTCTAAGCCATCCATATGCCGAGTCATAATCACTACATTTTTCTTTACCAGACTGATAGTCTTGCAGAGAGACCCACACAGCTGAAAAAGCTGTATTTCCTACTTCTTTGCAGTTGCAGAAACTATTGAGCTGTTTCCTCTTCTGTCAGCTGCCTCACCTTGCTCATGGCCTCATAGCCATTCAGGTATAGCCTTTTTTGTTTTTGCATCCTATAATTCTGGAAAATGGTGGCATACTTGGGGAACAGTGCCTTAAAAAGCTGGTTACACCATCTTAAATTTTAATTTATAACTGGCGCAGCTTCATTGTTGGAATGAACCTGCTTCTTTTGTATCTAGTCTTCACACTATAATCTTCAGCACAATAAACTCTCATATCTTCAACAAAGAACATGTTAAACAATATACATAGAAATGAAAGCACCTTTTTTTATTTTGCAGATATGTTGTAAGTCTAAGAATCAGATATATGGATTTCTTTAAGATAGCAACCATTCCCTGGACAAATATTTTATGTACTCTTTCAAGTTCTAATTCCTCTTCCTTCATGTCTGTCTATTTTTGCTAATAACTGGTTGCAGAACCCAATAGATCCCTTCCACCCACTCACTCCGGAAACCCAAGTAGCCACAGATGTTTTCTATCTTACAAGTCTTCCATTTTGACCAATCCAGACTCTAAAAGCTCCAGCTTTATTTGATTGTCTGTTATTACACCTTTTGCATTCCATGCCTCTCATTGCAACTCCAGTGTCACACCCGACTGGACATACAGTGCACTTTGAATTTCCTTTGATCTCTCTTCTGAGTATCTCATGTAGAGCTCCCATTTTGCATCCATTTTAGTTAACTGGACTAAGATTCAGTCTATACTGCCGTGATTTGCATGCTCATTTTCTTTACTTGTTGAACTGCTACCATCCTTCTCAGATGCTTTCTGATCTGTTGTAGCTTCATGCACACAATATGAAATTGGGGCAGTATTTTTCTTTTTGTGCTTGCTCTTCACAACATAAATTTTCAACACTTTTTTGTGAGGTAGAATGGGAGGTACACTGACAACCAACTTATCAGTCTGAATGCAAATAGTTTTGAAAATATTGGTCTGCTTTTATTTCCTTTTACTTTTAACAGGCATTTTGAAGCTTGTGTTGTCATTTAAAGTTAGGAATTTGATATACCTAATGTTCGAAAATTCTTATATCTTTGGTATTCATTTATTTAAATACAAATGGATTAAATTATTCACAGAATCATTGTTTTCTAACTTCCAAATGATAGTAAATTTCAGGCATTTTTTTCTTCATGAGGCAAGCTAAAAACATATAAATAATGTTTAATAGCTATATGGGATGTTCCTTTAATAAAAAGAGAAGTGTATTAATACTGTGGAAGATACATTGATGTCTAACAACATTTATTCACATAATGATAAAGGTAGAATGTTTATAATTACTACCACTGAATACCAAACTAAGACTTACATGTTGGAATACACTCATTGTATATATCGTGTGGGGCAAAATATGTATACATTTACTAAATGTTTTACAATATAATGTAAAGAGTCATCTAATCCATGCAAGAGATAGCAATTGTACCTTTGGTAAATTAGCGCTACTAAAGAACCTAAATTGTTGCACTTGCAAAATTTCTAAAAAAAACTGGACATACTCTAACTTTGACAGATATCAATGAATTAAATAATATTCATTTTTGCACATTATCATTATACAGTTGGTATGCAAACAGTGGTTGAAAAGTTTTATATATCATATAATTTCACTTCAAGAAAAGAATCCTTTAAAGTTCCTGTTTGTCCCCTATATCTAATCATAATTCTTAAACTGTAAATAATTAATAAAAAATAGCAAGAGCCTGGGATAATCCATCTTAACTAAATTAAATCATTAAAGATTGGTTTATGCAAGGGATAAACATGTTTCTATTATTTAGTCATAAACTAGATTGCAAGGAAGTTGTTTGTGTCTTTAAATATTAACTATTTTGGAAAATGCTTCTCTTGGTGTAAGAAGAACATCAATAAAGACTGGAGAAATCAGTTATGAAAAATTCAAGGTGATTTAAATTTGGTTAAAATTGAAGTTCAAAAAGATGAAAGAATCTTTGTTGACATTGTGCAATGGATCTAAACAGCAATTGCCTGAGAGAAAATGTTTCATCATGAGTTTAGAAAACAGACTAAAAGTAATGCTAAAAAATATAAAAAGTGTCTAGTCAGATACTAACCAGGGACTTGCAGTGGCATAAACAATACAAAACTAATAATAAATATGGTAAGCACTTTTGTTGTTTATTGAAACACAAAATGTCGTCAGACCATCTCACTCAATGCATCAAGCTATCTTAAATATAAAACGTCATGATCACATTTAAATCAGCCAATCAGAGTATACGAATAGCATAAAAGCATAAATCAGTAAACTCTAAAAAAAAATAGCGCAATATCATCAATTAATCAATTAGAGCAGAAAATGTTAAGATTTTTTTTAATTATACTAATACAGTATGCTGGTTTATTTTTAAAAGCAATGTTAACCAAATCAAACTCAAATAATTTTAAATGAGAAAACTATTTAAAATGAAGATGAGAAAATATTAAATTATTTAATATCTTATTTTGGTAATGCTTATACAATAATAACAGAAACTGACTCCCCAAGTTTTAATAAATTAATTCAGTCAAATATCAATAGACTTCTACTCAAAGGTAATGTAAAAAATCTAAACAGAGATATAATTTTTAGCGAAATAAAAGAAAATTTAAATGAGCATAAAACTCTTAGAATGGATGGCATGTTACCTGAAAGATATAAACTGTTCCAGAAGAAAATAATTGGATCTATTTTACATGATGTATTTAGTGTTATTAAAAAATCAAGAAGTCCCTTCTCCGTAGAAATACTTCATTGCTAAATCTAAAATGGTGAAAGTTCCACTGATTTTTAATGCCAACAGACCTAACTCACTATTAAAAGAAGCTTGAAAATTAAAAAAAAGTAAATTATATTTATTTTAAGAATTAGAAAGAAATATTGTGTTACCTGTCTAATAGTTGTATAATTAAAAAGAAAATTAAGATAATAGTAACAATATAACTTTGCTTGATTATACTAACTTCAGTGGAAAATAATTACATATTGTCTATTTTAATTTATTTATTTGCATTTATTAACTATGATTATCTGACTAGACTAAGAACCCTTTTTCAGTGAAAGTCCAGGGCGAAAGGCAGAATGAAATGTACAATTTCATATATAAAAAGAGAGGAAAAGGACAGCACAATAAATACATACATGAATGTTTATTTCTGGGTACCATAACTTATGTACTGTACATTGTTTACATACATAGAAATTTTTAACACTTGACTTTTCATGTTACAGTATTTTGTTATGCAGTTGTAATGCACAGTAATTATGTACACTGCTTTCAGTTAGAAAAATAGTCAGGTGACTAGATTTTTAGGGTTTGTGAGATATTTGTTCAATTTTGTTATGAGAAATATTACTGTACTGGAATAAGGATGCTACCAGGATATAAGTGTTGTATTGAAGGAAATTTATAAATTCAGAGGAGTTAACTGTAAGATGAAAAAGGGGATAATTTATGTATTTTTTGTGTGAGAGCATTTGTAGTATTCATACTATGCTTTCTTTATAATTAACAATATCTTCATTAATCATTACTTTTTTAAAGTGCAAGAATCCATATATGGTAGTAAAAAAGAAAATAAACTTTAACATTTTCTTTATTTCCATGAACAATATATATATATATATATATATATATATATATATATATATATATATATATATATATATATATATATATATAATATGTGCATGTGTGTTTTTTCTTTTTAACAATTTTCATTCACTGTGACACAGTATTCTACAAATATTGTTCCTACAAATTTTATTTAATTCCATGTATTTTGCTGTTTCCCTTTTCAAAAGATCCCACTTCCTGTTCTTTTATATCCTTTACAATATTCAGTAATTCAACTGTAGTTGGTTTACATAGGTTCATAGGTAATTACTATGCTAGATACCCTTGTGGGTTATTTTAAGCCTAGCCAATTTCCTTCTTTGTGCTCAAAATAAGCTATCTCATTTGGTTATAGATATGCCTTGCCCATCACATGGTCAGTAGTTATATATTATGCCTAATGAGAATAACTGCACTTGACTTCAAATGTCTAGTAATTCCCTTGCTGATAGCCACTAGCATTAAGCTTACTGTGCAATTCAAATTGAGTATCCCATCTCAAAATAATAATTTCCTTAGTTACAATTATTTGCTTTCCCAACATCTCTGACAAAGTATTCTGTAGGGAACTTTTAAAATTGGCCAACTTGTTAAATTCCCAAAAACATGTTCCCAATTACCTGTCTCTTTCCCATCACACTTCCAGCATTTGCTAAGTAACTGAATAAAGATTCTATGAAGTCTGCTTGGCTATACAAAGACCTATACAAACACTACCAAGGAAAAATCCTAAACCCTTTGGACTATATTGCGTACGTGAGAGCTATACAGATGTCCACCCAATGTGCCTTTTTAAATTGCCTTTCCAATCTTTCTTTCCAATCTTTTCTAACCTATTCTAATCAATTACTTATCATGAAACATTGTATATGCCCTGTCAGTTATCCCTTTTCAATAGTAGTATTTGTTCTAGACTCAACTAAAAAGTCAGCTAGAGATGATCTTTCACTTAGCACTCCTCAATCCATTTCTTATGCAACCTCCATCCCCCAACACAACCCAAATGACACATAGCCCACAGACTGGTGTGCCACTCAACCACAGCCAATAAGGCAAGACAACGTACCCAACACAGTAGTCATAGGTGACTCTATAGTCAGGCACACTGATGTCCCACTCACCAGGCTAAACAAGGAGAAGGTTACTGTCAGCTGCCTGTCAGGTGACAGGATCTGCCACATAACACATGCACTCAAGTCACTCCACAACAAGTACAAATATGACTCTGTCATTGTCCATGTTGGTGTGAATGACCTGAGATGTACCTCCCTGGACTACATGAAAAGAGACATGGAAGAGCTCTCCGATCTTGTAGCCCAGGCAGGTATGACCCTAGCTCTGAGTAGCATTCTGCCATCGCCCAGAATTATACCGCAGTACATGGACAAAATGATTGACTTCAACAATTGGCTAAGCTTCTGGTGTTATTCTAAGGGGATCCAGTATCTGTCTGCTTGGGATGACATGGTCAACAGACCACGAGGCTTTGCCACAGATGGCCTGCACCTGTTGCCCCTGGGATTCCGGATACTGGTTAAGGCTCTTGCTGCCCCTATAGTGTCTTTTTTAGGCAAGGTTAAAATAACAAATTCACCACCATAACAGGAACAGGCAGGCAAAAACTGAGGGTAATTTATTAAAACTTGGGGAGTCAGTTTCTGTCTAGTCTACAGAGCCATGAAGGATCCAATGTGACCTCCTAAACTTCCACAAAATTAACACCCTAAACACCTGCTCAAGAGATCTTAACTTCCATCAAAACATAAACAGGATCTACTACTACAATGCTAGAAGTCTAAATCTCAAAATGCACTCACTCGAGGCACTCCTTAAAATGGAGAACATCGATATCTGTGCAGTGACTGAGAAATGGTTCAAGGCTCCAGAGAGCACCCCTGCACTACCAGGCTATAACTCATACCACACATTTCGGCCATGTAACCTGGATCAAAACACCAAAAGCAGAGGTGTGTCCGTATTCATTAAGGATATCCACACCTCCAGGCTAGTTGCTCAGCATAATGCATCCGAGGTTATCCAAGTGCAACTAACTCTGGGCAAAACTGCAATCCAAATTGTAGCTTGCTACAGATCCCCCACCATGTCTCTGGATTCCCACTCCTCTTTTCTTGATGTACTGGAAAATATTAGGGTTCAACCAAACACCCTAATAATCGGCGACTTCAACTACCCCACCATTAACTGGGAAAACTACTTGTGTACCAACTCCTCAGCTCAACGCTTTCTGGAGTTCATAAACTCCAATGCCCTGGATCAACTTATCCACACCCCCACCAGGGGCAACAATATCCTAGACCTAGTCATTACCAACATGAGTGACTGGTGTTCCACACGTGAAGTCAACTCCTTGTTGGTCCGATCCGACCATAAGCTAATTACCCTTGATATCCACATCCTGCCCCCACCCCCCATTAAGGAAACCACAGTAAAAAATTTCTCCAAATTCAACTTCATGCTTCTTAAGACAGAAGTGGTGAACTTCATGACACCCATGCAGATGGATAATACAGTTACAACTGCTGAATCCTACACAAATGCACTCTATAAGCACTTACACAAGTGCATGGATCGTGCTATCCCAAACAGAACCAAGATGCTATCCTCCAAAAAAAGGAAGCCAATCTGCTGCTCCCCTGCCATAAACAAACTGTAAAACAGAAGGAAGAAACTATTGCAAAAGAGAGTAAAATCCCATGAGTGGAGGAGCTCCCTGTCAGCCTCAGTAAGAAGCTGAGATTCCTTATAAGATCCTCCAAATATAGCTATGAAAACAAAATTGCCACTAATTCCAAGGACAACCACAAAGCATTCTATAGCTATGTCCAGAATCTCAATGGCAACACCCAGATCTGCTCTGAGTTACAGCACAAAGGCATGAAAATTACAGAACCAACTGATATTGCCAACATCCTGGCAGATAGGTTCAGTGCTAACTTTATCCCCTCTCACCCCCTAAAGGGCCCATATCTGTACAGGAAGAATGCAGAGTCCCTGTAATCACAACTACGCAGGTAAAAGCTGCACTCTCTAAAGCCAAAAACACAGCATCCATGGGACCGGACAACATCACAGGCTGTGTTTTACACGAACTTCAGAATGAACTGGCTCCCCACTTAAGCACCATGTTCAATAATAACCTTGCATCAGGCTTTGTGCCCACTGAATGGTGCATAGCAACAGTTATCCCACTCCACAGAGGGGGAGCCATCACTTATCCTGGGAACTATCGACCGATTAGCCTGACGAGCCTGGTCTGCAAGGCCAGGGAAAGTATCATTATAGAACTCATAAACAAAGACATTGGTAACCTCCAAACTCTGGATCTCACCCAGTTCGGGTTTGTGAAAGGCAGATCATGCCTCCTGAACCTGATCAACTTCTTTGAGGCAGTCACCAAAGCCATAGATGAGGGTAAGGTGGTTCACACAGCCTATCTTGACCTCGCCAAGGCTTTTGACGCCATCCCCCATTCTGGAAATATAGCTAAACTCACTAATCTAGGTATAAATCCCTACATCACAAGATGGGTTACCAAATGGCTCACTGAGAGAACCCACATTGTAAAAGTTGCAGACTCCAAACCTGACCTCAAAGCAGTGACAAGTGGAGTACCACAGGGTTCCGTCCTGGGACCTTTCCTGTTTGGTATCTACTTCTCTGAAGTACAGGCTAACACAGAAGGCCTCTGGCTAATGAAGTTTGTAGATGACTGCAAACTAAGAGCCATAGTCAAGTCGCCAAATGATGTGGACATCCTACAGAAGGGCCTCGCTGAGACAGATGCCTGGTGTCAGAGCCATGGCCTCAAGCTCAATGCCAAAAAGTGCAGTGTCATCCCCTTTGGTAAAAACTCTGTACCCATGAACTACCACATAGGAAGCAATTTACTTAACACCGAATGTGTGATAAGAGACCTTGGGACCCAGGTGGACAGTAGTCTCTCCTTTGATAGTCACATCACCACAGTAGTCAGGAAGTCCTTCTACATGGCACACCTCATCATAAAAGGGTTCTCATCCAGGAAAAAAGAGGTAATTGTTCCCCTCTACTCGACACTCATTAGACCCATTATAGAGTACAATTCCCCTTTTGGAATGTACCTCACAAGACATCTGCAGCAGCTGGAAAGGCCACAGAAGTACCTCACAAAGAGGATTACTGCCCTCAAACAAATGCCCTACACTGACCGCCTCAAAAAACTCCAGCTTTACTCAGTAGCATATCGCCTACTCCGAGGTGATCTCTGCCTAACATATAAAGCTATGTCAAACCCAGAGCTGTTGGACATGCTACACCTAAAGAAATCCCAATCCCTCCGAGCTACACGCTCTAGGGACCTAAACCTTGTCACCACAATAAACAGGACATGCTGGAGGGATAGATTCCTGTCCCAGAGACTTCCCATACTCTGGAACAGGCTACCCATCTATGTCAAGCAAAGTTCTTCATTAGCACTCTTCAAGAAAAATATTGCTGAGTGGATGGGAAATAGGAAATACACCCCAGGGATCACTTCTGTGTCTCTGTTTGACAGTGGCACAGGAAAATAACTTTTTTGGGTGGCATAAGCCAGGGAACCATGTTGGCTAGGCTTACGTAGGCCTTTGGGCCGATAGCCTAGTTCCTACCTATGAACGTATGAACCTATAGGTTCATAGGTAAGTACTAGGCTACCTGCCCTTTTGGGCCATTTTAAGCCTAGCCAGCTTCCCAAAGGTGAGAGTCAAACACTGTACCTTGTGTCTGTGAGGTAAACATCTTAATCATTATGCCACCCCCCATGCCAACCCCCTCTCTCTTTCACTATACTCTATCAATTTCTGGTAAGGAAGATAGTCTTTAACCTACAGTCCAAACTCCTGCTTGACCTCATCCTACTCTATTGCCTTTTCTTCCTTAGTTATTTGCTACAAGTAGCGTGGCTGCCTTACTGTTTTTTGCCAATACATTCCAGCCTCCTTTTGCCCATTTTCTGTACTCCTACTTGCAGATATTCCTATTGGTAAAACTCAGCTTTCTCCATTCATGTGTTGACTTAGGTTTTAGAGTACTTTCACCTGACTTGTAAATGGCAAGTGAAAATTGGTTGTTGTTCTGCAATAAGGTCTGCAAAAAAAAAGGAAGGAAAAAAATCAAGACTATATTTATTTTTTAAATTATTCCCCATTTTATAATTTTCTTGTTGATTTATAATCTTCTGATTGAGTTTATATATATGTGCTCGCACACACACACTCATGAGCCTCAAATGTGTAACTGTAAAGCATCCCTTCAAATAGATAATCTTAAAGTACTTTATAATGTAGGGACAATCAACTCATCCCACTTAACTTTTGCCCCCTTCCTTTACTAGATGAATTCCTTTGACTCTTTATTATCATTCACATCTTCCCCTCTGAAACATAGGCTACAGTTCTGTGGAGGTTACAAAATATTTGTGAAGGCATCTCTACATATAAATACAAAATCTTCTGCTCTTAATCACATATGTGGACTGGATGCATATTCATTTCCATTTCTGATCTGTTAGTTGTCTGTTTAACATTTTCTTCCACCCCTTCACTTTATCCACTCCAATCCTTTACAGTTATCTTAGCCTTTTATAGGCTGATCCCACCAGCCTCTTCTTTTGGACTTGCATCTCCCTTTCATCAGCATCTCAACCCATTGGGGTTTAACTTAACTGTCTTCAGGAAGGAGTTTTAATTTGTTATTATTCATATAAACCATTCATATTCCATTCTCTATACTTCTCTGAAATTAAACTTTACTTTTGCCCTTCTCCATTCTAACCATTCTTCTCCCCTTCTCAACTTTTCTCAGTGTATTATTTGTGATTATGTTTTCTTCCAGCTTGTACAGGAAGCAGTTTTCCCTCTTTGGAAATGGCCTCTTGTTAAATTACAGTTTTTCAATTTTATTATCATTTCTTTATTTAAAAGGCTGTCTTAACAAAATAACATAATGTCTAATAACTTCTGGGAGGTGATTTTCCCTATTAATCTACCTCATAAAAGATCGAAGATTTAGGCTGATTGAGTTAATAGAATTTCAGTCATTAAGTATTTCTTTTTGGTTTCATGTTTTGTAACTGAAAGCTTTCATTTTTCTACTTCATAATACAGCTTTAGATTGGGTACCTCTAGACCTTCCAATTAATTTCTGCTGGGCTGCTACTATCTGTGGATACCTAACGGGACTTGACCTGAACCCCAGCCCCCTACATCTGGGATAGTACAAGTTTTGTGTTTGCACTTACAAGTGTGCTAATGCTGATATTAAATGCTCTACTGTATTTTTGTACTGTCGTGGATTTCTGCATTTAGAACTGGTTTAGCAAGTTAGCGCCTGGTGATAGAATATGGTGCTGCTATTGTTCTGAGTGAATTTTGCTACTGTTTCAAGAGTAGTGGGCTTTTTGATTGGACTCTATGCTCCAGTTTGTTGTTTAAACTTGGTGTCTGAAAGCCTTGCCATTCTATTCTACTGAGCTACAACTACATGAAGATTCCTGAGTATATCTAATCGGACTTGGCCTCAGAACTAAACCCCACTACTTCTGGAAAGTGCTGCCCATTCTGCAGCAGGGATAAGCATTGCTGAGAACTATTTATAACAGTTCCAAATATTCACATCATGTAAAAATCTCAACAAACTAGAAAATGCACAGTCCACCAGAATGTGTGCATGACTAATATATTTGAATAACTGCTAAACAAAGAAGCCAGCACCACAAAAACAAGGAAAATAAATGCTGATAAGCTACTTTTATGCTTTATTTACAAATGGATGCCAGGAACTGTTAGACTGGTTTCAATACAATATTATCTTCCTCAGTAACTGATGACATCACGTCCAGGCTTTGTTTAAAAAAACTTTTATGGCTTAAAATTAATCTTAGACACATCAAACATTTGATACATATAAACTACCAATATTTCTTCAAACCCAGCTTAAACAAAGCCCCTAGGTTAACAAGTGACATACATTCTTTCCTTGACAAAACATTTTTCTACCCCATGCATTTGTTATAAACACCATCAATGCCTCAAAATAAATAAAACTAGCATTTAAATGTGTCTATTAATATTTATATAAGGCATTATTCCCCTTTGCACATCGATATTACTAAAATGCTCTGACATTCAGCGTTTGAACAATTTAGTTATTTTGCCTACATAAAACGCATGGCATATGCAGGAAGCCAAATAAATAATGCCCACTGATCTACAGTTAATATATTTGTTAATGCAATAAACATTTGGTGTAGTAATGGTAGAGAACTCTTTACTCTTGATAATAAACTTGCAAAATGTGCAACAATCACATGGTCTATATCCTACTATCTTAACCCCATCGACAGAGAGTTGATGTTTCAAAGACCTGCCAGACTTTTTATACTAACTCAAAATTACTGCATTCATTTTTAGCCCCTCTATAAATGAAATTGCATGTGTTATGCAACACGTCTTGCAAAAACTTATGTGATTTCAAAATGTGCCAATGTCTATGAATACTTTTTGAAAAATTCTGGTGTTACTACTGCCTTAAGTGGTAACTAATGTCTACTTCTACCTGGTGTATGACTGTCTTGGATTCCCAGATTTATTTTTATATTTTAATTAGTCCTCCCTATCCGTGGATTCTACCTGCTGATGGGTTCTTAAAATATCCTTATGTGAGTACCCGCTAGATACAAATCTCTTGAACAAATCTTTTGCAAAAAGATTGCAATCTGTTAATTCAGAACATATTCTTCAACCCCCTCATGAATTGAGATTTTGCAATATTCCTAACTGCCTGTCTAGGGTGATAACTGTTTGCTATTAAGATAGAATTTTTACCAAGAAGTTTACAAAAAGATTTTGTACTAAGTGTACCATCAAAAATCGTTTGAATATCTATGTATAAAAAGGAAATTACATTTTGGCTGGCTTCAGTGCTGAACTGGATATGCCATTTATTCTAATTGAAATAATCCATAAATTTTTCCAATCTAGCTCTGTCTGAATTCCAAATTAACCAACACAAGTAAAAAGAAAACACTTCCACATATCCATGGAGGGCAAATGAAGAGCATGTTCAACATCATATATAATTAATTGCTCAAAATAACCCATAAAAAGGTTAGCATATATGGGGGACAAAGATACCCCCATAGCAGTACTGCTAAGCTATAAATAACATTGCGTACTGTAACAAAACACATTTTTTGTAAGAACATGTTCAACTAACAACAGTAAAAAAAAAAAAGGTATTAAAACTTAGAAGATACAGTTGTGCCAAGTTTAACCAAAATTCAGCTGCATCCATACTCCCCCAATGGGGAATAAATGCATACAAAGCATTTACATCCAATGTACATAATAATCATTCTTGCTCACATTAAACAACCCCTATTATCTGAAAAACATTGGCTGTATCCTTTAGTCTCTGACCAATGGTAACAATGGTTTTAAATAAAAAAGTCAATAAAGCCAATAAAGGCTCAGTGAGTGAGCCAGTACCAAATAGAACATGTCTGGCTGGGGGGTTGTTTTACATTTGTATGTACTTTGGGTAAAAAGTAAATATATTAGAATACTGTATCTTTAATTATTAATTCTTTCAAGATTCACTTTGATGTAATTCCCTCTAAGTGGGCCAAGTTTAAAAACACCTCTATACCCTTCTTAAGATCTAAAAGAAGCCTCATAAAAATGTTGATCAACTGTTAGAGAACTTCCTCATGATAATTCTCAATAACTTGCACTAACACCCCCCCCCCTTGTCTGCTGATGATACAACTGTTTCCTCATTAGATTTAAATGCAGTCATAATCTGTTTATCTTGATTACTTAAATTACTATGTCCCCTGTAATAGACCTCAGAATTGTGTAATTGTCTAAGAATGAAGTGTTCAAAACAAGCAACAGAATAATAAGGAGGTTGAAAGACAGTCCATTTAAAAGAAAAACAATTTTATGCCAGTCGTTCACCTCTAGGTTTTTATTAGTATTAAAATGTTCTAAATGTAATGTATAACAAAAATCCTTAACATCTGATAGCAGAAGAAATTCAGAAATAACTGTTGCCAGTACAAAAGTTAACCCTTTATTTAATGCCTTATTTTCATTGTTATTTTAAAATGCTAGTTTTGAATTTTTGGGCAACGATATTGTTTCTAACAAATGCATGGGGTTTAAAGAAGCATGTGATTATTAACCTTTGGGGTTTGTTTAAGCCAGGTTTGAACAAATATTGGTAGTTTATATGTATCTGTTGTTCAATGTGTCATTAACATAATAATTTTTTCACCATACAATATTTTTATATAGAGCCTAGACGATATGTCATTAGTTAATGAGGGACACGCTGTTGTATTGAAACTGGTTTAACAGTTCCTGGCATCTCTCTGTGAATAAATCATTAAAGTAGCTTATCAGCATTTATTTTCCTTCCTTTTTGTGGTACTGACTTCTTTGTTTAGCAGTAGTTCTGTAAAAAAAAAAAAAAAATCCAATAAAGTCTTGTCACCTCTGACACTTATTTATTGTACTAAGAGGACAACAGACTCCAAGTGGGCAAACCCACACACTCCTAAACATGGCTGGGGCATACCCACACACACCTACACATGGCTGAGGCATACCCACACACTCCTACACATGGCTGGGGCATACCCACACACTCGTACACATGGCTGGGGCATACCCACACACTCCTATGCATGGCTGAGCATACCCACACACTCCTACACATGGCTGGGGCATACCAACACACTCCTACACATGGCTGGGGCATACCCACACACTCCTACACATGGCTGGGGCATAGCCACACACTCTTACACATGGCTGGGGCATACCCACACACTCGTACACATGGCTGGGGCATACCCACACACTCCTATGCATGGCTGAGCATACCCACACACTCATACACATGGCTGGGGCATACCAACACACTCCTACACATGGCTGTGGCATACCCACACACTCCTACACATGGCTGGTGCATAGCCATACACTCCTACACATGGCTGGGGCATACCCACACACTCCTACACATGGCTGGGGCATACCAACACACTCCTACACATGGCTGTGGCATACCCACACACTCCTACACATGGCTGGGGCATAGCCATACACTCCTACACATGGCTGGGGCATACCCACACACTCCTACACATGGCTGGGGCATACCAGCACACTCCTACACATGGCTGGGGCATACCCACATACTCCTACACATGGCTGAGGCATACCCACACACTCCTACACATGGCTGGGGCATACCCACACACTCCTACACATGGCTGGGGTATACCCACACACTCCTACACATGGCAGGGGTATACCCACACACTCCTACACATGGCTGGGGCATACCCACACACTCCTACACATGGCTGGGGCATAGCCATACACTCCTACACATGGCTGGGGCATACCTACACACTCCTACACATGGCTGGGGTATACCCACACACTCCTACACATGGCAGGGGTATACCCACACACTCCTACACATGGCTGGGGCATACCCACACACTCCTACACATGGCAGGGGTATACCCACACACTCCTACACATGGCTGGGGCATACCCACTCACTCCTACACATGGCTGGGGCATACCCACACACTCCTACACATGACTGAGCACAGTTATGGATGCATGAGTACAGTTGTGTACACTTAAGAACATTTCCAGAGAGCCATATCACTAAGGGTTGAGTATCTCTTCCTTTAAGCATATTTTTTATTGCATCTTCCACTACATTTGCCAGCTGAGGGCATTCTGAGCCTTAAGTGTAATTCCTTCTGTAATCTGCATATTTGTACTAAAACTGTGACTTTGGCATCCATGCCAATTCATAGTTAATATCTTGAAGAAGCCATTACTTATTTTGCTGTTTGCTCTCATCATTTGCTATGTAATGTGGGTAGTCCTAGCCTGAGTACAGCCATAGCTATAAATTACTGATTGTCCCACTACTGTACTAAGCTATTTGGTGGCACCACTTGAGCCAGCCAAATCATTTGTACTAAGCTGTTGTCATAGCTTCTGATCCAAATCATTTGTACTAAGCTGTTGTCATAGCTTCTGATCCAAATCATTTGTGCTAAGCTGTTGTTGTGGCACCCAGCTCAAACCACTTTTACTAATCTGTCGCTGTGACACTGACCCAAATTGGTAGATGCTGATTCACATATCCATTAATTGTTGCTACACTTTGTACTGACTTTTATATATATATATATATATATATATATATATATATACACACACACAGACACACACACACACATATATATATATATATATATATATATATATATATACACACACACACACACACACACACACACACACACATATATATATATATGTATACATATACACACACACACACACACACACACACACACACACACACACACACCCACACCCACACACACACATATATATATATATATATATATATATATATATATATGTATATATATGGGTTCCCTTCAGAATCTTGAACTACTGAAATCCTGAATTTCAGTAGTCCGAGACCAGAAGGGCGAAAATGCAGAATACCGAAACCCCAGAAGTGCGAAATTCAAAATCCCGAAGTTCGGAGATTTTGAATTAGTGGTTCTGGTGTTGCGGTGTGAGTGGGTGGTTGGAGATGTAGGTAAGTGTTTGTGTTTTACGGGTTTTGGGTAGGGGGTTTAGTGTATGTCTGTGTGTTTTGTTAGTGTGATGTGTGTGTGCGAGGGGAATGTAGCTTGTGTGGTGGTGTTTTTGTGTGTTTGTCTGTGTAGTGCGACCTCGGAGTTAGTATATTTAAGTAGGGGGGGTGTGGGGGGGGCTTGCCCCCCTGTTTGTATGTAGAGTAGGTGTTTGTGTATGTGACGGGAGGTGTATGCGGTATGTTTAGTGTAGAAGTCGCGATTTTAAGTTTTGCGCTTCTGGGGTTTCGAGTTTATGGATTTTCGGCTTCATGGTCTCAAGATACTGAAATTCGAGATTTCAGTATTTCAAGATTATGAAGTGAATCCATGCGTTTTATATATATATATATATATATATATATATATATATATATATATATATATATATATATATTGGTCAACAGCCTTGCTAAGGATGGCCTGCCCCTCTCGCCTCATGGCTTCCTTATATTGGCCAGGACCGTTTCCTTCCCCACAGTGCCTTTTTTAGGCAAGGCCAGTCTCCTCAAATTGCAGACATAACCAGTCAAAATTAAAACTATATAAAGGTAGCACTGTTCAATGCTAGAAGCCTAAACAAGACGTTGCACCCCTTACAGGCATTCCTAACTCTTGAAACTATAGATGTCTATGGAGTTACTGAAACATGGTTTCAGAACAGCAACAGTACCCCTACAGTGTAGGGTTTCAGTGCCTACCATTCTTTCAGACCCAATGTGGAAAATGATGTTATTACTGGAGTTAGTACATCTATATTCCTAAAAAGCCATTTCACCTCTAGACCATTAACGAGGACAATGACCTTGAACTCCTCCATGTCCTTTTCTTCGTAGCTAGAACTCCATACCATATCATAGCCAACTACAGTATCCCCTCAATGTCACCTGCCTCCCATGAGGCATATCTAAACAAACTGACATCCCTCCCTATTCAACCTAACATTATTCTCTTGGGAGACTTCAACTATCTTTCCATTAAATGGAAAACCTACACCACTTCAAGTAAATATGCACACACATTCCTGGATGTCATTAATGCCAGCTCCTTAGACCAGCTGGTTCAAGTCCCAACTAGGGGTTCAAAAATACTGAATCTGGTGCTCACCGATATAGCCATCTAATGCTCAACACCTACAGTTACCATGTCACTGGTCAAATCTGAACACAGTTTGGTAGCACTCATAAGACTTACCACAAAACCCTTCTGTCTTTAGAGACCACTCTAAGGCAACCCTAATCCAGTTAACTGATGACCTGATGAAATTTAAGCACCCTACTCATCTAGATGACCCCCCCAATCTTGCATGCTGCCACATTTGATGATAATTTCTATGGCCACCTCAAAACATACATTGAGGCATCTGCCCCCATAAGACATAAATACAATGCCACATTCAGGAATACATCCCTGTGGTGGAACTATAGTATAAACAAACTATACAATAAGAAGAAGAAACCCATAGCTCATAAAAGTAGAGTTCATACTCCATCATTTAGAGATGAACTCAAAAAGATCAACAAAGAACTTGGAAACAAAATCATATCCTCTAAAAATAAGTATGAACTGAAAACTGCCACCTCTGCTTAAGGACAACACCAAAACCTCTTTAGCCATGCCATAAACCTTAGAGGTAATACCCTGCAATACTGAGAGCTAAAGCATAACAACAATAATGCTTTCTCATCCCTTGAGGACATAGAAAATGTATAAGCAGATAAATTCAGCTCTGACTTTACTCCTGTATCTCACCCTAACTTTCCCCAAATTATTAGCATACACACACCACCCCATCTGATCACATCTGATTAAGTCCTGAATGCTCTCTCCAAGCTCAAAAACACTAGCTCAGTTGGGCCTGATAATGTGCCAGGCTGCCTTCTTGTAAGCATCAGACACTGCCTGGTAGACTCAATGCTAAGCCTATTCAACCTCAACCTGGTGGGCTTCTTTGAGCAAATTATTAATGCATTAGACTCAGGCAATCGGTTTACACTGCCTACGTGGACTGACCAAAGCCTTTGATACCATGCAACTTTCTGGCATTACTGATAAATGCAAATCCTTATGTTACCTGCTGCCAGCAATCTGGCTAATGGACAGAACTCATTCTATTAGTGTAGGAGGCACACTCTATTTGAAAAGAGTAGCAACCAGCAATGTCCCCAAGGATCAGTCCAAGGATCACTTCTCTTTGCTATTTACTTCTCTGATATAAAGACTGATATTAAGGGCCTGTGACTGACCAAGTTTGTAGATGACTAGAAACCTGGAGCTATCACTAACTCCCCATCTGACTTCCAGATTCTTCAGACAGGAGTATCACACACTAAGTGGTGCCTGGACAATGGCCTAAAACTAAATGCCAAGAAATGTAGCATTATGCACTTTGGCAAAACTGGGCACCCATGCACCTACCACATAGGTGACAGCACTTTAAAAGATGACTAACTCCTTAGGGACCTGGGCACTTCCATTGACAATGAACTACTTTGATCATTATGTATCCAAGACTCATAGAAAACCCTTTTACCTAGCCAGAATAATCACCAGGAATATTTCTTCCAGATCTAAGGAAGTTATCATCCCTCTCTGCTCCTCCTTCATCAGGCCTACAATAGACTATAATGACCCCCTTTGGTATTTGGTATCTAAGCATATGACCCAGACTGAGAAAACACAGTGTTTCCTCATTAAGATAATCAAGGGCACATCTGTTTTAAGCTACCCAGACCACCTTAAAGTGCTCTTTCTCTCTTTTCTGTTTCCTACAGACTGTTGAGAAGTAACCTCTGCCTAGTCTACAGAGCCATGAAGGATCCAATGTGACCTCCTAAACTTCCACAAAATTAACACCCTAAACACCTGCTCAAGAGATCTTAACTTCCATCAAAACATAAACAGGATCTACTGTTGGGATTCTCTGGGATATATATTTATGTCTCTTTTATAGAACAGACTTCCTCTGAATATAAAGCAAAGTAGCTTCCTGGCTTTCTCTACGTATAACCTGGAAAAATGAATGGACAATAGTAAATACACCCTGTGTCTGGCACCCTCAAGCCCTCACTGAAATGGATCAACATTAGGGATAAATCGGTCAAGTCAGTGGGTACCTACAATGTGGATATTGTGGTTAGGTTTCTAATGGTCCTCTGGATCTACAGCCTAAGAACCATCCAGGAATTTCACCAGACCAGGGGGAGAGAGAGATAAAGAGTCTCTGTTATTACAGATTTTTTTAGTTTCCATAAAGAGTAAGGATCTCATGCTGATCCTGGATCTCAGCAGCATAAATTAATTCATTCCAATGGATAAGGTCTGAACGGTTTTGGTGCAGTCATTTCTTCCTTGATTGTTAAGATGAAATTGGATGTACATTTTGGACCTCCAAGATGCCTACCTTTATTTAAAGACTGAGTCCTGCATGATCAAGGAGGCTCCTACCCTTGCACTTCTGAGCCCATCCATTCAAACACCCCTCCTCCCTGGTGTTACGAAATGTATGACTAAAACAGGGGCTGCATAGTGCCAGTGTGTCCTTACGTAAATGCCTGTTTTTTGGCTGTGTAAGTGCTATAGAAAGTTATATTTTGCAAAGGATTCTGTTTATAGTCTCAGAAGCAGCTATAGCAGAACCTTACTTTCATAGCTTGTTTGCTAGATGTTCAACTTTGCAAGGCAAGTTTCTGTTTAGAAGGGATTTCCCATATTTAGTGCTTGGTAACTCATTTCTTCCAGTACAGTCCTCTATCAGTGGCCATGTGTCTCAGGACTCTGCAGCTTATGGGGCTATGATTTATCTTGTTCAATTTGCAAGATACAGCATCCAAATATATAGCTGAGGAAGACAGTTGGGGAAACCAGTTATGAGTTTGTTGTCCTGTGCTTCTAATAAATGGATTAATTTGCATCTGTAAAAGGAGTGCTGAAACCTTTTATGAAGACTTGATAATTCATCAATGGACTCTAAAGACACAACTGAGTCAGTGTTCTGACATGATGTTAGACAAACACAGATCTCTCAAGCCTATTGGAAACATCTCAGATGTGGTTTTTCAGTACCATCCTCACTCTGGGCAGCTCCTTTCAACTCCCCATTCCCAATTAACTGTCACCAAAGACACCTCAGTCTAAGGGTGGGGGAAATTGTCAAGAGTAGACAGTACAGGGTGTCTGCTAACAGCTACAGGCCAATCTGCACATCAGTGCTTTTGAGATGGAAGTTCTTACTCTGTATGTGTTCCACAATCCTAAACTTGCAGTAAAGTTACCATATACTTTGTCAACATGTCTGTAATGTGATATATCAGCAAGAAGAGGGGAATTCATTCATATTCCCTTTGTAAAGAAGTGATGAGGCTATGGGAAAGGGCCATGTCCTCCCTTCAGTTTCTGATAGCTACTGCCAACATTCATGAAGATGGCAAATCTGTCACAAATAGGCTCAGTTATTGCTAGCCAATATCAAATGAGTGGTCCCTCAGCTGGTCAGTAATATGGAACTTTTCTGCCAGTGGGGAAGCCTTATTGTGACCTGTTTGCATCCCTGACCAATGTTAAGTGCAGTAACTTCTTTTCCATGATTCCATCCTTTGGGATAGCAGTCTCAGGATGTTCCTGTAGTCCATGCATGGACTCTGCTCTCCCCTACACCCTTCCAGCATTTCCCTGGATTCCCAAACTCTTGCAGAAAGCCAGACAGAATGCTTGCAAGTTCTTTCTTATAGCCCTATTGAGATCTGACAAGTGTGATTCCCCCTTGCTTTGGCATCATCACTTGGAGAAACCTCTCATACTGAAGCCTTTAGAGTCCTCCCTAAATCATTTGTCCAGTAAATTTCACTAGTACCTCCATGCCCTCCAGTTGATCATATAGTTTCTCTACTTCTGAAGATAGTCAGAACACTGCTTATCCTTGTAGGATCATCAAAATCATCACTTCTGTCCAGATGCCCAGTACCAGAAAAATATATAATAGCAAGTGAAAATGTTTTTCATTTCGGCCACAGACTTGTATCCTTCCTTTTCTCTTCAGTAGTAGTAGCCCTAGGCTAGCTTTCACTCAGACTTTTGATACATGCCTTTGTTATTTAACCATTAAAGTTCATAAGACTGCTGTCTCAAATTTTCATCAGGGATTAGAAAATTCGCCTTGGAAAGTATGTAAGGTGTTCCTTAAATGGAGGTCTAATTAAAAATGCACCTTTAAATAGACCCATACCTCCCTGCGATTTGCATTTTGTGCTTGGAAAACTAACTCTTCATCCTTTTCAGCCAGCTTCCAAGAAAAATGTAAAGTATCTCTCCTGGAAAACTCTTTTTTCTTGTAGTCATTACTTCTTCATAGAGGATTTCTGAATTTCAGGCTTTGTGCATAAGCCCCCATCCCAAACATCTGATCCTTCATGAATATAAGAAGAGTTTTGCAAACAAGCACACTGTTTATGCAAAAGCAGAAAGTATGAAAAGTATGAGAAGAAGCTTTGTTGACCTGTTCTTTAATATATCTATATCTATCTATGTATCTATATCTATCTATATATATATTTGTATGTGTGTGTGTGTGTGTGTGTGTGTGTGTGTGTGTGTGTGTGTGTGTGTGTGTGTGTGTGTGTATATATATATATATATATATATATATATATATATATATATATATATATTAAAGAACTGGTCAACAAAGCTTCTTCTCATACCTACTTTAATTAAAATTTTCTGGATATATAATTATTCTACTCAACTGTATGTTTTGTTTAGCATCCAAGCTTACTAGTGCCAAAGAGTAGCCTGCATTTCATGCATTGTTCATTAATAATTAAGTTCTTACAATATTATCAGTGGTCTCCCCCCTTCCCACAAACCCAGTATGAACATGATTTATCGATGAGGAAATACAGTGTGCAAGCCTAAAGGTTAAGACTGACCTAAATATTTTATAATCATGGTTCTGTATTGAAATAGGTCTTTAGGAAACCAGCAGATCCAAATCTTTACTCTGTTTTTGAATCACCACCACAATCACCTCCTTCCTTAAAAGTGATATCCATCCTGTTCTTATAAATCTCATTATAGAAAGCTTCAAGGAGGCATAGAAGTCATACTCCACTAACTTCCAAAATTCTACAGGAAGCCTGTCTGATCCTAGAGATTTTTCTGTTGCTAGGTTCCCTATGGCTATCAGTTAATTTGCTTTAGTTTAATCTAATCTAGGGAGGGAAGCTTCTTTCTAGTAATCCTCAGTTCTCTCTACTTCTTTATCTATATACTCTGCTCTATGAAGGCCTTGAAAAAGTCTAATTTCATTTATTATTTTGGGAGATTATGTATAGGTGTCCCTGTTTCTGTGGATCTTATGACAGTTATAACACAAGTCACTGTCTGTTGCTTTAAAATAACCTCTAGTTTCTTTTGATTTCCATGACCATCCTACAAAACCCAATCCCTCAGGCCCTCCTTTAACAATTCCCATTTTCTATCCAGTATTTCTTTTATTTGATTCTTTGCATTTACTAACTATTGTTAATTTACCTATGCTTTCCTGTTCTTCACTTCCTGCATATCACTCATATGCTGCCTTTGTATATTTAATATGTTCTTACAGAATTTACATCTTTCTGTTTTATTTCTACTGTGTTTAAAACACAATTTTCATTTTATCCCAATTCACTATCTAATCATTCTGAAGAAATTTCTATCTTCCCTAATAATTCTTGAATAATTTCTACTACCCAATTCCTTAAATTCCTCACTTTTTAACAGGTAGGTGGGAAACTACCATTGTTTCATTTTTATTTTTATCTTGATTTTTATCGGTGCATGATCTTTCAATAGTTATTTGATATGTGTCAAAGCTTTCAATTAAATATACATATTCCTGTGAATTATATTTTCTATCCAGTCTAGCCCAGTTATTGTAGCTTGGGGAATAATATGTAAATTCTGTCTGAGTGAGAATTCACATCTTTCATACATGCTGTTTTGCAAATATTTCCATTCTAGGTCCCCTTGAGAAATCCTCACTGCTGCAAATCAAGTTCCATTTCCCAACTGCAAATAATATTCCCTCCTGAAAACTGCTTATTTCTCCCAAAATGTTCTTAAGCTCCTTAATAGCAGTTTTTGGTAAAATATGAATACATGCCAGCGTAATACTCCTCCCTTGACAATAGACCCTTACTACCACAAATCTACCATCATTGCCTTTTTTTTGTCCTCTTCTATCACTATTGGAGCACTTGTGACAGTCAGTATTATTAATCCAGTTTTCCATTGTCCCTGATATTCTGCTAAATATCCATTCTGAAATTCTTTCTTTGTCAAATTCACATGCTCATTACTTTCCAAATGTGTCTTCTACAGGATTGCTATTTGCACTCTGCATTTCTTTATAATTCAGTAGTCTTTCCTTTATATCTATACCATTAAGGCCATTTACATTCTAAGAAACTATTGATAGAGTCGCCTTTGTGATAAAAAGCTATTGTTACCACTTATTATACATGACAGTTTTTTGAATGTGCATTTCCAACTTTGCTGTACATGCACACACTGTTTGACAGGCTGATCTTTTTATACAGTTGTTTCTTCTCATCTCCATTTGAATCTATGTCACATTTTCAAGACTTTTTGCTTTAATGAAAACCCTCAAACAAAAAAAATTAAATACATTTTCAGAACATCCCATCCTTCCCCTATTAACTTATAAACACACAAATCTATGTACATTTTCAAGAAATTAAATTTACCCCTCCAGATAAGAACAATTATCCCAAATTGACAGCTGCACACACAGGTATAACCTAATCTAAAATTAAGGTTACCCATACTAAAACACGTCATAGCTTGTGTTCCGACTTAAACTATTTGTGGTCTGTTGTTTTCTTATCTCTATTCCCCTCCCAGATGTAAAAAACAGCTTGTATGCTTTTAGAAAATATTAACTTTAGCCTAAGAAAAAGTGCGCTGATTCCCTTTAAATAAAACTAAATTATACACTGTTCTATTTACTGCATTAAAGTATTAAGGCTGCTGGGGTGGCTAGAATTTCCATCTTGATGCCAAAAAATACTTAGTCTTTTCTGCACCTATTTTTTCAAATGCACCCATTTCATCTTTTGTCAAAACTGATCAAAAACTGTTATTATGGACTGTCTTAGCAGCAGCAATAAAGAATATTATGATGAGCTTGAGTAAGTCTGTTTTTCTTTTGCTGAATTTGTAGGCCTTCTTAACTTTATATAACTACATTATATGATAATCTTAGGATCTAAAAAAATGATTAACTTGTAATTTTGGCCTAAATTAGGTCGGTTATTTGAAAAATATGAAAACAATGTTCTGAGTGTACAACAGTTATTAGTCAATACCCCTTTCTCTGAGACTTCCCATGTATTACTCTTTTTTTTTTAGTTTATTTATAAATATATTTTTTTCTTAAAGCTGACTATAAAGTTTATTCTGGTATTATTTCTAGTATAAGATATTTACCTTATTATATCTTATTAGCTTGACTGTTATTGATGTTACTATATTTTGCAAACATTTAAATGCAATATATGTGAGACTGTAGTGATCAGTCACATGAATTCAACCTGAAATATCAAATTTTGCTTAAAAAATATTAACATCCTTTATGCCCAATTTTACCAAAGAAAGTAATCACTTTATCAGTTTGCTATATTTTCATTGCATGGATTCCACAAACAACTTACATTTTTACGTGAACAAAATAAAAGATGACCATTTCATGTTTACTGCCAAATCCCAGTTAGTAAAGGAGGTTACCAAGTGCACCCTTTCCAGATATCCAACTGTATTGCCTTTTGCCATGAGATAAATTACAGAGATTAACTGCATCTAGAATTCATTATTCTACAGTGGTGGTGACTTCTAAATCCTTTTTATGCAATATCACCTTAGATGACATTTCAACCCTGGAAAGTTGATCATCTTTGAACACATTCATGAATTACTATATGCTACACATAATTTCCTCATCTTCTTTCATCAGTGTTATGTTCGCATGAGAGTAACCAGCCAGTATTAGCTGTGGACTTTATCCCAAAAGTTACCAAAGATGGTCCTCTTACCAGATGCAAAAGTTATACGTCCGTAACTTAATGATATATCTGAAATATGATGGTCCACCTTTGGTAATATACCTTTCATTTATCCCGCACAAAATGGATAATCTCCTTTTTTTCTACTTGCTTTAGCTTTGGTGATGACTTCACAACTGGATAGAGAGAGAGAGAGAGAGAGATGTGTTGTATATAATTGGAAAGCGAGGGGTAACTTTGAAGCCTGGGAAAATTTGATCTGCTGAGTAGTCTTAATGTCTGTAAAACCAGTCCTAAATGTTATTGAAGACAAATATTCTTCTTTTTATAGCTCACTCTATGGTTATGATAACTGTCTTTAACTTTCAAAATCATCTTAGAAAGTACAGAAGGTAAATATGCATCAGAAACTTCTGTTTACATCACACGTACAGAAATAAGCAAGCATCTGATGTAAGGATAGTGGAAAAAAACTTTTATAAAAAGACATTACTTGATGTAAGAAAAGTACAACTATCCATAAAAATGGGAAACACTAGGTAATAATCGAATAATTTTAACTTACAATATTTTATTTATTTTGTAGCTGCAATGATAGAAACGAAGCGAAAGCAGGCAATAGCTTCAAGTTAAAAAATTATTTATTCACAGATGTCCAGACATAGATAAGCGCTTTCGCTTAAAAAGCTTCCTCAGATCTATAATACAAGCTTTTTAAGCAAAAGCGCTTATCTGTGTCTGGACATCTGTGAATAAATATTTTTTTAACTTGAAGCTATTGCCTGCTTTTGCTCCGTTTCTATCATTGCAGCTACATTATACATTTTTGGACTTTAGCAGCGGAGCATTTACTTGGTTGGCTGGCAGTGAACTTTTTATTTCTTGTTATTTTATTTATTTTATTTTATGTTTGTTTACCGGGACAGTCCAACTGGGTGGATAACCCATTTTCAGTGGAAGCCCAGGGGAAAACCCCACTAGTTGCAGAAAAAACATAATCTAAGAAACTTCAATCATAGGATGAGACTACAAAAATAACCCCACAGAGAATACATAATATAAGAAAATATAGACTCAAGTTGAGACCTTCAAAAAGTCCCATAAGTTACAAAAAATGCATATGTAATATAAGAAAAATACAAAATATATGATGAGTTGATCGACTTTAGTTCCTTTGGTTAATAATAATCTGTTATAAAGAACGTCATACTATTAGAGAAACATCACACTTATGTACAAATTACATTATAATATTTTGAGAGTCATAGATATTTTTCTTAGTTGTTGAAAAAGTAGGAGTAAGAAATTTAAGGGTAGCTTAGTAAATTCAAGATCTGTTATTGGAATTTTTCAGGAAGGATTAAATAGAGACAGTGCGCTCAGTGAGGAAGTCAAGAGTTAGATAGGTGGGACTTGAGAAGTGTCTTAAATTTTGGGCAGTTAGCAGTGGTTAATCTATGTTGGAGGGGTCAAACTCCATATCCTGGAAATGCAGTTGGAGTAGAGATGATCTCCATAGAAGTTGTTAGCCTTAGTGACTTGTAACTGAAGATTGTCTGAAGATCTGAGCTGCCTTGTATTAGACTGGGTTTTAAGTAGGTCTTAAGTAGCTGGACATTTTTCAGGTTGATATACTATGTTGTGAGCTATTTTAAGTTGGATGAACATAAGGAGGTTAAGTAATTTCAAACAGTTTAGTTGTTGTAAGGCAATACAGCGATGTGATCTGTATGGGGAGTTATTAGCAAATGCAGCAACCTTGTTATAGCAAATGTCTAGTTTAGCTAGATCAGTTTTCTACAAGTTGGTGAAGATGGCAGAGGCATAGAGGAAGGGAGACAGTAAATGAGTCCTTGCAATAGACTATCAAGTCAAGTCAGTGGGATATGGTTTAGATCTGTACAGAGAGCCTAGTTTTATGTGTACTTTCTTTATAACAGTTGACAAATGTTTATCAAATTTCATGTTGTTAATTGTGATGCCAAGTAACTTGCTGTGTGATACTGGTTCAGTCTTAGTGTTATTAGCTGAATAGAGTTGGAAGGGTGAGTGATGGTCAGAGGGCTTATTATTTGAGAAGATCATTAGTTTTGTCTTATTGGGATTCAGGATTGAGAGTTAGCAAGTCAGGATTCTGCAACACAGATGAGTGTGGTGTCATCAGCATATTGCATGACTATGGCCAGGTTTATAGCAGAGTGGAGCTTGTTAGTAAAGATATTGAATATGAATGGATCTAAAATTGAGCCCTGAGGTACACCTAGTGTGATAGGTAGTGTAGGAGAGAATTCATTTTGCCATTTTGAGGCTTGATGTCAGTCTGATAGGCAATCATGGAACCACTGAAGAGCAGAATGGCTTGGTTTAAGAGACAGGAGTTCATGTAGAAGTCTTTGCTGGGAGACTGTATCAAAGGCTTTGGACATGTCTAAGATATTGAGGAGACTAGCTGTCCATTATTTCTGAGATGGTTCATGGTGTCTGTAAAGCTTAATATATCTGTAGTGGTACTGTGGTTAGGTTGAAAGCCATGTTGGGTGTTAGTCAGAAGATTATTAGAGTAGGTGATTCATATGTAGGGAGTGAATACATTTTTCTAAGATTTTGGATAAGGGTGACAGAATTGTGACTGGTCTGTACAGGTTCCCCCTTTGTAGGGGTATTATGTAGGAAGTTTTCCAGATTTTGGGAACTTGATGCTCAGTTATGGAGCGATTAATCAATATAGTGATTAGATAGGCCATGACATCAACAGCTAACGTAAGATGGTCAGTGGGTAGTTAGTCAGTGAGGGTAGTAGGTTTAAGTTTGTGCAGTATTCTTTTTATAGTATTAGTTTGGGCTTAAAAGAAAAATTGTTGGATGTTTCATTGGGTTCAGTAGAGATTTTTAGTGACACAGTGCTATTTGTTTTGGTTAAGATTAGAATGGAATTGCTGAAGTAGGTATTGAACTGATACTATCTAGTGTATTTGTGGTGGAGGGAGATGGGGTTATAGATTTGCCTGGCTGTAACAGCTGATTTATAGTTGCTCGGATTTTTGGGGGTTGTTTTGGTATTTTTGTTGGGTTGCTATACAGTAGAATTTTTTTACCTGTTTTTTTTATTTATTTCTTAGTTGCCAATAATAGTTTAGTGTGGCCAGGCTTTTACTGGACTGATATTAAATTAAAATGATTGCTATAAGATTTATATTAGAAAAGTAAGTTATGTAAAATATCAACCAATAGTAATCCTTAGATTAGAAGTACAATGTTTAAAACATAATTACCAATAAGCTATTCAATTCATATCAAATCCAATTTAACTCAACAACAATAAAACAGAAGTGTACTTTACTTGTAATAATTACATCCAATTTATACTGTACCTTAAGTGTGGATAGAGTCTATATTAGAAGAATGAAATGACACGTAAAACCCAAAGTCTGAAAAGAGAAAAATCGTGGAACAGCAATTTTTTTTCCCCAGGGAAAAAAATCGCTGTTCCAAAAAAAAAAAATTAAAATAAAAAATTATAAAGGCAAAATAAAGTGGGGGCTTTGGCCTCCATACCCCCCCCCCCCCACTTAAATATACCAACTCCAAGATCATACCACAGTGGAGAAAACAGCAAAGTCCTGAGAACGGCCCAGTGATTTTTTTCCCTGGGGAAAAAATTGCTGTTCCGTAACTTCACTGTTTTCAGACTTCGGGTTTTACGTGTCGACGAAAGAGCGTTTGCTCTATCGTCACTTTGCTCTTCTAATATAGACCCGTGTGGATGTATATGAATGTAAAACTGAATATTATTTCAATAAAAGTGATGCATTACATTTTTGTAATTTGTAAATCTATACAGTAAAGTGTGTGTGTGTGTGTGTGTGTGTGTGTGTGTGTGTGTGTGTGTGTGTGTGTGTGTGTGTGTGTGTGTGTGTGTGTGTGTGTGTGTGTGTATATTTAAATTTACCTACTGCACATTTTATCTAAACACATAGCATATCAGCACATTTTTATTGACAAGTCATTTTATCCACAAAAATTTTTTTTATTGACAGTTAATTCTATCTAACATGTTTAAGAAAGTGAAAATACAATAAACAGAAGTATTTTGCAGGGGGTCAAGCTCCCCTGCACTCACTATATCCACCTTACTTAAATATACTACTAGCTCCATGTCGCAAATCTTTTGAGAAAATTAAATGTGGACAGCAATGATTCACTGTGTATTGTGTTTTCTCATTTCTGAGTGGTTGTGTAGGTGGGGGTGCATGGGGGGCTTGCCCCCTGCAAAACATTCCTTTTTGGTGCATTTTCTCTTTCTTAAAAATGTTAGATATAATTAACTGTTGATGAAAAGACTTGTTGATAAAAATGCGCCATTGATAATCATGTGGTCAGGGAGGTTGAGTAAGTTAGGAGGTATGGAATCAACAACTGTATGGGCATAATCTGGTCCTGAGGGATGGGAATGAATGTGTTTACTGTGGTCAGATGGCATCCAGATGAAATCAGGACTTACAATGGCCCTAACTGAAATTGTTCCTGTTTACAGTCATCTTTAGGGATACAGATGACATAATTTCCTGCTTCCATTTATGACTTCTTGATGGCAGTTACTACTAGGAGACAGTCATCCAGGTATAAAAAACACAGTTCTGAAGAATCATGTGTCATATGAGATGAAATTGCTGCCATACATTTGGTGAGCACTGAAATTCAGAGTGCAAAACTGTTAATGACTGTCTCCTATTCAGTAGAGCAGAAACCTTTTAGAAGTTTTGGCAATTCTGATATGTAGATACACCCCTTGAAGTTATACTGAGCACAACAAAACCACTTTCTGTAAACACAGAAGGATAGATTAAACCAGGACCATCTAGAACTTTTTTTTGCATACTTATTCAGGCCACTGATATCCAATATACCCTGATGCCCTCAGTCTTATTGGGAACCAAAAATAATTTTGAGTAAACCCCGAATCCTCTCTGGTGTGGCCTCTTGGATTACTCTTTTTGAGAGAAGGCTCCTCATCTCTGCTCTGGTCATCTCTTTTTGACAGGGTGGGATTATCTGGTAAGAAAGGGGAGGATGGCTTAGCAGTTCTGAAAAGGGAATAGTGTATAGTCTCTGGATATTATCTCCCTGATTCATTTTGTCTTGCATGATGGCTAGACACACTTCTTTGTGCAGTGATAGATAACCCCTGATTACTTCAACAGAGGAACTGATAGTCAAGTTCTCAGGGGTTCTGCTGCTGTTCATTGAAAATGCCCACAAAATCACTGGTTCTATGAACCACCTCTGACTTTAGGGTGGCATTTATTAAAGGGGTCCCTACAGTCATAGGAATCACTGTCAGGAAACTGGTCAAAAGATTATGGTTGATTTTATTGTACCATAATTTTTTGGGTCTTTTCTGTTCCTTCAGAAGGATCAGTTTGGGGCCATGGATTTAATTCTTATAGTGGGCAAACGTTTGTCTTCTTGCTTGTTCTTGACTAGATTCCTTTTTAACGTAGGCTCAAAATGTGAGGATCCAGTAAAGGGACATTATTGAATGACACCTTAAAATCTTCTGCAAAATCACAAAGCCTGTGCCAGGCATAATGACTCACCATAATGACTGCCCCAGGAGCTCTGACTGCTCATCAGCTGCGTTATGTAACAGCCACGTACAGAGGAAGAAAATGCTCTGCATAGTCAACACCTTTGACTCAGTTTGCCTGTGAGTGTCGAGAGTCAGTATTCTTCTCAGCAATTCCTAGGATTGCTCAGATAACTTTTCCTGGAAGTGATTAATATGCATGTGAGGTAGTTAAGGGCCCTTATAGCAAAATTACCTGATGCAAAGGTATGATTTCTCATATGATTCATTGTCCTAGAATAACTGTTGGGTAGATGGACTACTGGGGTCTTGTCTGAGGACCCTCTTCATAGATATTATTACCGCTATAGAGTCTGCAATGGAGTCCCTTAATCCAATGTGGTCGGTCCTTAGAAGGTTACAGTATCATGTCAGGTTTCCTGGGAATGGGTCCATCCATATTTGATCTTTGTCAAGCCTACTCTATGACCAGGTCAGTCATGCAGTCCACAGGGGAACCAATGTCAATGGGACAGTTTGAAAGGCCTCCATCAGAATATCCTCATTTTCTTATCAGGGGGAATGGTTCTGCAGGCCAAGTACACTCTGCTTCATCAGTTCCAATACTTCTCAAAATCTGAGGTCATCTGTCGGGGCTGTGGGGATCCCTCCCATTTTCTGATGTTTCAGTCTGGGATAAGGGAGTCTGCTGGAGAGTTTTTCTCCTTCCTATCCACATCCAGTGGATACTTTTTAGAATGTCTGGAAGAAGCATCTGACCCTGAAGGGTAGCATTGTCAATAACCTTTCAAAATTCATTCATCATCTCATGATCAGTGTCAACAGCTTGAAATACATGGGTGTCAGGGGTGGAGAAAAGGCTGATGTTGTGTCTGCTGTATTTGACCATATGGGCAGACAGATTAACTTCTCCAATTATTTGAATGCCAACACTGTGCCTGCCAAAGTTGAAGAATCCAGCACTGAACCTTTCTCTGACACTAAAAACACTGAACATGAGAACTGGGTAACAAGGGATTTCAATCCAGATATCACTGGTGGACCAAAAGTGGCCAGTACTAACAGAGAAAAGGCTGAAGACTTGGATATGATGAATTACCCTAAATGACTTGTGCAAGACTAATCATCATACATTCCTGTCGGTGCCTGGTTACTGTTGGAATCCAGAGGAAGAGGTCTAGAGTGATGAAACCAGAGGAGTCAACTTTGAGGGGGTAGAACACTGTCATTGCTGATGCAGACTGCACTAGCAAAATGTCATTTCTATTGGTCTTGGTACCAGAACAAGGCCCAGGGAAGGAGCTTGAGAAGTCAATGACAGGAGACCTGCACTGTCTATCTTAGAAAACTGGAGAAAGGAGAGCACCCAACTAAATTTGAGCTTTGATAAAGGTCCTCATCATGTGCTGCAATTTATGCTGCATGGAGGAAATGTTATCAACTTATTGGATCATTCAGAGGATGGCCAAAAATCTAAAAATCTAAAGGACTCCTTCTCCAAAAAATTTTCATCTCTGTAGCATGGAGAAAAATGCTGGATCAGGGACACCTCTGTCTGCAAAACTCCCACAGGGGATGTCTTGGAGGGAGTCTGTGAAGAAGCCTTAGGTGGACAAGAATCTGCAGAGTTTTGAGGAGAAGTTGACAAGTCTGACTGGCTGAGGTTTCATCATTGGTACCGTAGAACAAAAATACCTACATTTTGTGGAGGGATCCACCTTCCTCTTCTTCTTTTCCTTATTCTAACCTTTAGTTTCTTCAGATGGCAAATGTCCCTTTAAAATAACTTATTCTACCTTCCTTGTAAAGTGCAGTGGCCAAAGGCCTTGCAGATGACACAGGGCTCCTTGAGGTGATCCTGTCCCAGGTGTGTAACTCAGAACTTGTGGGTGTCCTGATGTGTGATCCTGTGGCCACAGTGGCTGCACTTCTGAAATCTGGAGGCTTGTCCATGATCAACAACTCTAAAAAAATTACTACAGCAAGCATAAGCACAAAGAATTATTTTCAGCATGAAAACTTTAACTATTCACACAACTACTAATAGAAAAGAAAGAATTAAGAAAAGGCAATCAACTTTCTTTAGTTAGATTAAAAATGCCTAAGCAGCAGTGGTGTGATAAAGAAATATCAAATTAACTGACCAAGAGCAATTAGAAATTGGACTTCCAAGATGGCTGCTCATTGACTAACAGCTTAATTTCAGCTCTCCCAGTGTGAAAGCAGAAACTCAGAAGAGAGAGCCAGTAAACGTGTATTTTGGGTTAAATTTCAGTAACTGCCTGGATGCCAGCAAAAAAAAAAAATTCAGAGAACCTGAAGGAAAATCAGTCATAAAAGGTGAGGAAAAAAAAACACCGACTGGTAAGAATTCTGCAGCTGTTTTGCAAAAATCAGTGCAAGCTCTAGCTTTGGCACAAGGCATGACTTCCAATAACCTAGGGGGAAAAAATAAGTGAAATGTACTCAGCGCTGATTAAAATAAATGAAGCACTGATGGAGTATATCAACTCAAATAACAAAAGGCTGGAAAAAATGGAAGAAGCTTTAAACAGATATTCAGATGAGGTGATAAAACTACAAAAATCTGAGTTTGAAATGAAGAAATGGCTGGCTGAACATGAGACTGCTCAAGAAGAGATGTTTAAAAAAACAATAGAATTAGAGGACAGAGCACTTATGGAAAACTTGAGATTTTCTGCTGTAAAAGATAAGCTGGAAGGAACAGACTGTATTAATTTTATGAAAGCACAAAAAAGCAACTGGACTGGTTGTTAATTGAAAGGGCACATAGTCTGCATGCTCCAAACCTGGTTATGAGAAAGCAACCTAGACCTTTAATAGTAAAGATGCAATCCTACCAGCCGAAGGAGTTAATTCTGACAAAACTGCGGCAGAAGGACAGAGTACTAAAAGTGGCAGACAGTAGAGTGTTTGTGGAAAATGATTACTCACTGTACACCAGGAGGAATAGAAGTAAATTTATTTCACTAATCAGGGAATGTTGAGAATCAGGAGTAAAATTCTAACTGCTGTACCCAGGTGTCTTCAGAATATTCTTTCCTGGTGGGACAAAATCATTTTTGATGCAGAACATGCTAAGGAGGAAATACAAACATTTGTCCAACAAAAGGTGAGCTGTGAAACAGAAGGAGATTCTGCTTCTTGTTCTTTTGGTAGTAAAGACCACAGAGAGACTGTGCCAGTGAAACTTTGTCCAGCGTTTCAATGGAAAATGCTTGAGAGACAGAATAAAGCACAAGAGTTGACTAGAAGAACCAAGATTACACTGGAAATGAAGCAGAGACTGGATTTGGGAGATGGAGATTAACATGAGTAAAACCAGCAATTCAGAAATTGAAAAAGAAATGTGAGATTACAATGCATTAATTATATTTGTGAAACATGAAAGAACAAGAAAACCTGGAAATACTGGACTTTTTGACTTGGTTAAACGTTTAGGGTACTTTAAAGCATATGCCCAACTTCATGTCATTAATGTATACAAGAACACATGAGAGGGGAAAAGGAGGGAGAGAATTAACTGTAAGTAAAACAAAATGTTGTTCTTAACACTAGTATTTTTATAATGCATGATATAATCTGCATACTATAAATAAAGTTTTCTCAGTTAATTTCAAGTGTAATGAGGATACTAAAGTAAACTGGTGCCCCTGTTTTTTTCCTTCTTCTCTCTTTCTCCTTGTTAAGTTTTGAGAAATGTAGGCACTACAACATAAAAAAGAAGAAAAGTCCAGTCAAAAGAGCATGATACAAGAAAAAACGATGTGCTTTTTCTCATTCTTGCATAGGGGAATGACTGGATTAAGGCCGAGGGCTTGATCTAGTAACAAGTTTTAAGAGAAAGCAAATAAATAAAAGAAAACATTGAATATAATAAAACTTTCCTCTAGCAAATAAATAAATACATGCTTGTATAAGCAACTCTGTATCTGGTTATCATGTCTCCATGGGGACAATCTGATGAAGAACAATAAAAACAGAATACTTATTTCATTTGATGGCTAGGAGATAATGTTTTCTGAAAGCATTCAAGTGTTTTCCCAGCCTGGGATAAGGCAAAACCAGACAGCACTTAGTAGAAGCACAGGGTGTACCATGAGTCTTAGCATAGATAACCTTCTTTTTGGGTTAACCTAAGTCTGTTACTGTCAGTTGGTTAATTGTTCCTATTAGGAGGGTAAAATGTCAATTGTTTTAGGGTTTTCAATAAAGCAAACAGTTTTGAAGGTTGTGACATAGGCTCAAATGGATATGACAAGAGACAACTATATAAAAAAGATCAACCTGCCAAACATTAGTGAATGTATGTAACACAAAAGCTGGAACTAGATACTAACAAAAAAGTTGTTATGCATAAAAGGTGGGAATAATAACTTTTTAACATAATGACACTTTCTATATTATCTTTAAATGTAAATGGTCTAACAGATATATACAAAAAGAAAGTGTAGTGAACAATATTAAAAATGTAGAGTTCAAATAGCTATGCTACAAGAGACAAATTTGGAAAGACCTGAATATGTGAATTTGATAAAGAAAGATTTTCATGTTGGTTACTGAGCAGAATACCTGAAACAAAGGAAAAGAAGAGTACTTATATTAATTGCAAGAGACCCAATAACTTTATTTGATAACTCTAGAGCACAAAAACTTTTAGTACAGTGACTCAGGTAACAGAAAGTAAAAAGGGATGTCTACAAGCTTAGGGAGCCTTAACAAAGAAGATAAAAAGAGATTCTGGAGAGGTACTAGAAATATTTTGGAAATTTTATGAACATCTATATAAGGCAGAGAAATATGGAAAGCAAGAAAAGGTACAAATGGAAGTGTTTATGGAAGAATTAAATATGCCAAGGTTAGATGTTGATGAGACTCAATTACTAACAGGATAGGAGGAGATGAGATAAAAATGGTGATGTATAGCCAATCAGTGGGAAAGTCCCCGAATATAAATGTTTATTCCTGTGGAAGTTTGGAAGTTAGGAGGGAGAAATGATAAAGATCTGGAAGGTTTTGTTTAACAGTATTTTAAGAGAAGCACCAACATCCAAAAAGAAAGCAGTGGTAGCTGTAATACCTGAAGAAGGTAAAGACCCATCAAATCCAGCTTCATACAGGCCCATTTATAGGTTCATAGGTAGGTACTAGGCTATTGGCCCTAGGGCCTATATAAGCCTAGCCAAACGGTACCCTGGCTTTTGCCACCCAAGAAAATTATTTTCCTGTGCCCCTGTCAAGCAGAGCCACAGAAGTGATCCAGGGGTGAATTTCCTATCTGCCATCCAATCATCAAGATTTTTCTTGAAGAGTGCTAATGAGTAGCTTTGTTTGATATAGATAGGTAGTTTGTTCCAGAGTATGGGAAGTCTCTGGGACAGGAATCTATTCCTCCAGCATGTTCTGTTTATTGTGGTGACAAGGTTTAGGTCCCTAGAGTGTGTAGCTCAGAGGGATTGGGATTTCTTTATGTGGAGCATGTCCAGCAGCTCTGGGTTTGACATAGATTTGTATGTTAGGCAGAGATCGCCTCTGCGTAGGCGATATGTGACAGAGTAAAGCTGGAGTTTTTTGAGACGGTCTGCATAGGGAATCTGTTTGAGGCCGATAATCCTCTTTGTGAGGTATTTCTGTGGCCTTTCCAGTTGTTCTAGATTTCTTGTGAAGTACATACCAAAAGGGGCATTGTACTCTATAATGGGTCTAATGAGTGATGAGTAGAGGGGAACAATAACCTCTTTTTTTCCTGGATGAGAAAGCTTTTGTGATGAGGTGTGCCACATAGAAGGATTTCCTGACTACTGTAGCAATGTGATTATCAAAGGAGAGACTACTGTCCACCTGTGTCCCAAGGTCTCTTATCACACTTTTGGTGTTAAGTAGACTTCCGCCTATGTGGTAGTTTATGGGTACAGAGTTTTTACCAAAATGGATGAGAATGCACTTTTTGGCATTGAGCTTGAGGCCATGGCTTTGACACCAGGTATCTGTCTCAGTGAGGCCCTTTTGTAGTATGTCCACATCGTTAGGAGTTTTGATTATGGCTCCTAGTTTGCAGTCATCTGCGAACTTTGTTAGCCAAAGACCTTCTGTGTTAGCCTGTACTTCAGAGAAGTAGATACCAAACAGGAGAGGACCTAGGACTAAACCCTGTGGTACTACACTTGTCACTGGTCTGAAGTTGGATTTAGAGTCTGCTACTTTCACAGTGTGGGTTCTATTTCAATCCTAAACCATGACTATAAAGTGTGTATGGCTATAATGGCTAAAAGAATGACAAAGGTGATAGCAAAATTGATAGATACAGATCACTGCGGTTTTATGGAGGGGAGGCAGATATCTGACAATATTAACAGAACATAGATGATCCAGAGGGAAGCAGAATATAAACAAATACCACTGTTGTTGGTGGGTTATGATGCAGAGACAGCATTTGACAGAGTAAGCTAGGAGTTTATGAACAGGGCAATGGAAGCAATTGCATTCCCTGATAAAATTATATGGTTGATTAGGTGAATATATGAGGGATTGGAGGTGAAAATTAAAGTGGGTGGGTTCCTCTCTGATAATTTCTGTTTGAGCAGAGGAACCAGGCAAGGGTGTCCTCTTTTCCCTTTGCTATTTACATTATATTTAGAACCATTGGCAAAGAAAATAAGTGACTAGGAAATTTATGGATATAATTGGTATGGCTGTTAAGAAAAGCTGCTTCTGTTTGCAGATGATATTATTTTATACCTTATAAAACCAGAAAAGGAACTTTCAGTGTTATGGAATATTTTGAGGCAGTTTCAAATCTTCTCAGGAAACAAAATTAATGAAGCTAAAACAAAGGCAATAGCTGTAAATTATTTACCCGCACACAATTTGCTTCAGCAATATCCATATTTATGGGGACATGATAAAATGAAGTACTTAGGAGTATAGATTAAAAATGATTCTGGTGTGGCACCTAAGGATATGTGAGAAGAGACAAAAGATAATACAAAAACTGAGAAATTGGAAGCTCTGTTATAGGGCTATAGATAGCAAGATACAGGCAGTTAAAATGTTTTTAGTCCCTTTAGTTTAATATACCAGTCAGGCATGTTTTTATCAACCAGAGGAGAAGTTGTGGATAGCAATTAATAAAGATCTGAAGGATTTTATCTACACGGGGAGACAGTAAGAGCCAAGTGGGATAAGCTGATTCTTCTAATAGAAGAAGGCAGTTTGGGATTCCTCGATTTGAAGAGGTAGTTCAGAGCTACACAGTTAAGGTTCCTATACATAGTACAAGCAGAAACATATAATTCAAAATGGAAAGGGATGATGATGAAATGGGGGGGGGGCTCAAGAAACAAGGAGAGTCTGGGACTTTGGATGCAGATCCTTAAGGAGAATAACAATAACCATACAGAATACTATATTCAGAAAGTATCAGAACGTATTCTAAGAACTAAGTTAACATGGGAATGGAGAAAGTAGATTCTGCTAATAAGGATCACTGCAATTAAGGGTACAGACAATAAGCAAGAGGGGACTGGAATTTACTGGAGAAAACTGGGAAAAGAACCAAGGTAATGGTAGCAAATAATTAGAGAGGGAAAGGCAATAGAATGGGAAGAGGCCAAGAATTTATTTGGGCTACAGGCTAGAGATTGCCTTCCCTATCAAGGACTGATATCAGAATATAGGCAAAGAGAAAGAAATAGGGGATCCTAAGCAAAAGACCAGCACTGGTACGGTTTTTAGTAGCATCTAGAACAGAAGTTGCTGTTAAAAAGGATTAATTAATAAAGTATGTAAAATATTGTATGATAACTATAAGTATCAGTCAGAGGAGCTTAAAAAGGATTGGTAAGAGAGATTGGATAAGTAATTCACAAAGAAAACAGTGGGGAATATATGTATGTTTTCCAAATATGCAACAAAGTCCAAAAAATGTAGGATCTTTGCTTGGAAGTGTTTACATAGGTATTTTTATATCCCAAGTAGACTTCAAAAAAAATTTCCGCAGGTAGACAGCAAATGTTGGAGGTGTGATGGGGAAGAAAGAGGAAATTGGGAACATATTTTCTGGGAATGTAATGAGTTGGCAGACTTTAAAGATTCTCTGCAGACTACTCTGTCATAGATACTGAGTGAGCAAATTGGTGTAACTAAGGAAATTATTTTTTGAGCGGTGATACAGAATCAGAATTGCCTAGGCATTTTAAGGCCTAATTATGATGAGTACCAAAAAAGCAATTAATAGAAAATGGAAATCAAAGTCTAAACCAATTGTACTAGAAGCAGTGAATATAGTAACAAAGATAAAACAACTGGAATTGGTATCTTTAGAAAACTGTAGGAGCAAATTACATAGAAAAAAGGGAAATGTGGGAGCAATACATGCAGAGGAGAAATGAGGTTTAAAAGAAAGCAGTATCTGGATGAGCTATGTAATGTTTGACAGACAATGACTGGACAGATTATAAGTGATGTATAATGTTTACAACTAAAATTATGTCAAGAAGGTTTGTGATACATCAATATGGTTAATTTTCATTTATAAAAATGTATGATTGCCTATGTCATACATGATAATTTAAGAAAGATGTTTCTTGTTAAAAAAAATAGCAATGGTCAGTCTGGGTAATATAAAAATTTCCTCACAGAAAGCTGCAGAAGAAACAAATAAGGAAACAACTCAAGTTAAGAGGTATGAACATACGGCTACACAGTTCAAATGTTCTTTCAGATTTAGACATTTGCCTAAAGAGACTAACACTGTAAGAAACAGCACATACAACAGCCTTCCATACATTCTCATGCTCAGAATAATAATGGAAGGAGATTTATTTTACCCTTTCTTTTATGTATTGTAACCAAAACTACAACTTGAAAATTCATATCAGTTTTCACATGAATCTCTCAGAATATCTAAAATTTCATGTTGACAGACAGTATTAAGCAAATTTACATTTACCAGCGGGAGGAAGTATTCCTTACTTCTTGATGTTTACTCTGGGGTCTGCATCAATACAAGTAATACATAAGACCACTATTAGCTGTGGAAAGAAATAACACCAGCAAGTTTAAGTCATTTTAATACTCAAATATTAAGTAAGTAGAACCATTTCATTTCCTACACAAACTAACTTGTCCAAAGTTAAAATTAAGAGACATAAAACATTAGATCCCAGTAAAAGCTATTTCTATTAACAGTAACTTGAAACACATTAAGTCCCTGAAATAGTTATTCTAAAAAGGAAATACTTTAAAATTCCATATTTTTTCCAGACAGTGTACCACCACACATATAACAAAATTTTGCTTGGCTACTGCCAGATAACCATATCAAGGCATTAAAATTAACTTGACAGAAGGTGCAGTTGGGCAAGTGAACTTACCATAGCATTAAAGGCTTAGAAGATCACTGCTACAGTAGCCTAAGCTATAAGGGTTATATGCTGCATAAGCTACATCAGCCACCGACCAGCTTCTAAAGCTTCATGGCACCTTCCACATCCTAAACCATTATTCAGCTCAAGCTAAACTGACTAAAAGAATGGTTTGGGCACCAAGCTCTGCAGAACTTTTCATACCAACTGAGAAAGGAAGGCTAAGCCCTAAGAGGATATTGCCAGGAAAAACAAAAACACATGCCTACACCCTGACATAAAAAACACACCAAAAAACAAGATGTAGGGAGGAAGCGGTTACTGCAGCAATGATCATTCAATCATCTACTGCTTTGGTAAGTTTACTCACACAGCTTTACTATGTCCTTCATATTGATCACTGCTGCAGTAGCCTAAGTTAAAAAGGTAGATTACCATAGCTTAGAACTGGGAGATGGAAGGGTGTAGAAGCTCCTGCAGAATGGTCCTAGCAAAGCCCGTTCAGGACATGGAAAGGGAATCTAGTTTATATTGCTTTGTAAAAGTATACACAGAGGACCGAGTTGCTGCTTCTAGAGTCTAACCCTTTCCAAAAAAACATAGATAACGCCAAGGTCTTTGTAGAGTGTGCCTTGACCCTGTTTGGAATAGATTTGTTGTAGCGGGAATAATCATAGTGTAGCAAGAGTGGGGACAAAGGGGACAACCACCCTGGCTGCAAAGTGTTAAGGGGCATGACTAAGAGCTCCTGCAGAATGCTTTGCCTTTGTGTGTACCAAAATGCCTGCAAAGAAAGGCAATTAAGTGTTTTTTTTTTTTTTTTTTTTTGCTCTTCAGTTGAAGAAGTAAGGGGACCATGCAGAATTTGTAGGAAGCTGATTGATACAAAAGTACTAATGTACCAACCAGCTTTCTACAATATGCCAAAGTGGGTAGTATTTCAGGGACTGACACCAGGAGCTAGTTGAGCCAGCTACTACTGTGGGAATAACAAAAGGTAATAGTCTAAGACAAGCAGTTGGAAATAGTCTGCCTTGACACAGGTTGTCCCTTCTTCTTACCCTCACAAAAAACGAACTGATTGGAAGTTATAAAAAAGTCCAAAAACTGTAGCAAAGGAACAGAGCCTCCAAGTGGAAAAAACAACAAGTAACAGGAACACACCAAATCCACTGGAAACACCACACAGAGATGCCGATAACTATAGCAAAACTTCTTTATTGAAGACAGGAACACACACAAGCGCTTTCACGTAGCTATACTACGCTTCTTCAGGTGTAATAAAGTGTAAAAATGAACAACCATTTATACAAAATTTTTTGGCGCTCAAACTTAACTAATTAAAACACTAATTGAATAATTATAGCACTCATCCTGTGTTAATTTAAAGAAACATCATTGAGAATTCAAATAGCACAAATAAAAAATCAGTAAAATCGTTTAGAAATGTTTAAAATGCATAAATAACATGGATAAATGGTCACAGTTAGCATAGAGCGTGCTCATTATGCATTAAATAAACTATGCTACTACGATAGAAGAGCATACTCAACTACAGAGCTAACAGTACACACCAGCTGACAAACCAAACTCACTATGAGCACAGTAAATGTCAGTGATCAAGATATTCACTTAAACCCACAAGCCAAAGTGTTCTGCGATCAAAAATATAAGGTACAGTGATGTCACTAAAGGAGTTATAAGATGTATAATAACTCTCATATTATAGTCGCTAAGCTGAGCTCATCCTGAGCTCCTAATCACAAGAGCATCAAGTTAGAAAACAAAACGAGCACATCAAAAGATACCTAAAATATGTACATAGTGTTATAAAAAGTGTCGCTAAACTCCACTGGCAAATACAATGCCCATATGGTAACTGTTCACCGAGATAACAAAAATATATATTGTAATTGTTGCGAAATGCAAAAGCTTAACAATCACTGACAACAAATCAGTGCAACCATCGCTGCAGATTGACGTCAGAAAACATATACTAGCCTGGATTGCAACTGCTAAACACCCTGAGCTAGCAAACCAGCTTTACCTTTCAAATAGTACAGGTAAATCCCATCGTGATGGTAGAAATCAGACATTCCACTGTTATATTCCATCCAAAAAAGTTCGTGGGAACACAGTTAGGGCATCAAAGGCTGGTCCGACAATATAAGGCATCCTACACGCAACAGCGACTAAACAACGGAAATGTACCTTCAAAGGATAGTAAACCTATCTATCTGAATAACGAACCTTAGCAAAGCTATCTGAACCTATGAATATTGGCTAAAAAACCAACTATTAGAGTCATACAATCAAAGAGGTTATATATAATACTGGTAACAATTGACATCTAAGGGTCTAAAAACACTATTTAACTTAAAAAATAGAACCTAATGTAGTTAAGTCATGCACTATAACTACCAGGATGCCCAAGAAAAATAAAAGACTAAAAAATCTAAACAAAACTTAAATGTAGCAATCAAAATAAAATGAAGATGTTAACATTGGGACAAATCTAATAGCAGAAACTGAAACCGACAATTAGAAATGCAGAAAATAAGTAAAAGTTTCTTTAGAAGCCAACTGTAAGTTGGTGATGACCATAATGTTAACCAGATATTCATTATATCAAAATATCAATTTCTAATTGTCGGTTTCAGTTTCTGCTATTAGATTTGTTCCAATGTTAACATCTACATTTTATTTTGATTGCTACATTTAAGTTTTGTTTAGATTTTTTAGTCTTTTATTTTTCTTGGGCATCCTGGTAGTTATAGTGCATGACTTAAATACATTAGGTTCTATTTTTTAAGTTAAATAGTGTTTTTAGACCCTTAGATGTCAATTGTTACCAGTATTATATATAACCTCTTTGATTGTATGACTCTAATAGTTGTTTTTTTAGCCAATATTCATAGGTTCAGATAGCTTTGCTAAGGTTCGTTATTCAGATAGATAGGTTTACTATCCTTTGAAGGTACATTTCCGTTGTTTAGTCGCTGTTGCGTGTAGGATGCCTTATATTGTCGGACCAGCCTTTGATGCCCACGAACATTTTTGGATGGAATATAACAGTGGAATGTCTGATTTCTACCATCACGATGGGATTTACCTGTACTATTTGAAAGGTAAAGCTGGTTTGCTAGCTCAGGGTGTTTAGCAGTTGCAATCCAGGCTAGTATATGTTTTCTGACGTCAATCTGCAGCGATGGTTGCACTGATTTGTTGTCAGTGATTGTTAAGCTTTTGCATTTCGCAACAATTACAATATATATTTTTGTTATCTCGGTGAACAGTTACCATATGGGCATTGTATTTGCCAGTGGAGTTTAGCGACACTTTTTATAACACTATGTACATATTTTAGGTATCTTTTGATGTGCTCGTTTTGTTTTCTAACTTGATGCTCTTGTGATTAGGAGCTCAGGATGAGCTCAGCTTAGCGACTATAATATGAGAGTTATTATACATCTTATAACTCCTTTAGTGCCATCACTGTACCTTATATTTTTGATCGCAGAACACTTTGGCTTGTGGGTTTAAGTGAATATCTTGATCACTGACATTTACTGTGCTCATAGTGAGTTTGGTTTGTCAGCTGGTGTGTACTGTTAGCTCTGTAGTTGAGTATGCTCTTCTATCGTAGTAGCATAGTTTATTTAATGCATAATGAGCACGCTCTATGCTAACTGTGACCATTTATCTATGTTATTTATGCATTTTAAACATTTCTAAACTATTTTACTGATTTTTTATTTGTGCTACTTGAATTCTCAATGATGTTTCTTTAAATTAACACAGGATGAGTGCTATAATTATTCAATTAGTGTTTTAATTAGTTAAGTTTGAGCGCCAAAAAATTTTGTATAAATGGTTGTTCATTTTTACACTTTATTACACCTGAAGAAGCGTAGTATAGCTACGTGAAAGCGCTTGTGTGTGTTCCTGTCTTCAATAAAGAAGTTTTGCTATAGTTATCGGCATCTCTGTGTGGTGTTTCCAGTGGATTTGGTGTGTTCCTGATTGGAAGTTATGAAAGATTTTGTTCTGTCAAGATAGCATCTGAGTTGACATCCACGGTATGACATATACTTTCTCCTTTTTTCTGGGTTCAGGGAAGAATACAGGGAAATGGACAGTTTGCCTTAAAGTAAACTTGAATACCACTTTAGGCATAAAAAGAAGGATAAATTCTCCAAGAAACCCTGTCTCTGTGGAAAATGAGATAAAGTTGACCTACCATAACAGCATGCAACTCAGATACATTTATTGCAGAGGTCAGAGCAATCAGTAAAACTGTTTTCCATATTAAGGACCTCAAATCGGTCAGATGAGCTAGTTCAAATGGAGCAAGTGTTATCTTTTCTAACAGAGAACCAAGATCCTAAGAAGGAGTCGCCAGTTTTCTTGGTGGCTTCTTAAGTAGCACCCTTTTTCAAAAACATTTCAAATCAGAATGCATTGAAAAAAGGGCCTCCATGGGCAGACATGCTGAAATGGACAACAAATGAACCTTGGTAGAGGAGTAATACAGGTCATAGGATAGTAACTATCACAAATATTGTAAAACCAGAGAAGCATTAGTCCTGAAGGTGCTGGTTGTTTAGTTGGAACCAACTAGAAACCCTTTTCATTTGCTTACGTTATTTTCTAGTGGCAGGCTTTCTTGCCTCCATTAGTACCTGCTGCACATCCTTAGTAAACAGGTGCCTAAAAGGTATTAAGACCCCATCATCCAGGCATTCAGTTGTAGTTGTTTGGGGTGAGGATGTATCAAACACTCCTGTTCTTGCTTGAGTAAATCTAGTCTGTGAAGAAGCTTGTGACAGTTCTCTCTGGCCATTTCCAATAGAAGGGAGAACCACTGTTGCCTGGGTCAGAAGGTATTCACCACAAAGATCTTGGGGATTCCTTCTGAATTTGTAGGAGTACCGCAGGTATCAGTGGAAAGGGTGGAAAAGCATTCGGCAACATTCTTGTTTAAAGAAAAGAAAAAGCATGCATCTTCCAGGCCTTTTTGCATGGAATCTTGGAACAGAAGTTTGCCAGTTGATTATTTAGGGAGGAGGCAGAAAGGTCTACATGAGGAATTCATCACATATGGCTCAGCTCTTGCAAGGCCCCCGATCTAGTTTCTATTCATGGTGGTCTGCTTTTATCCTGCTCAGCTTGTCTACCACACAGTTTTGTTGTAATGGAATGTAAGATGTAGAGTGAGATTTTGTTGTAAAGCTATATCCTGTGGTAACATTACTAGTCTGCTTTGGGGTAAGATGCAGTTCTCTCATGCTTGTTTATGTACCACATCCATTGTGGACTTGTCAGATGATTCAGAGAGTTGACAGCTTTTATAAGAGTTAGCATCTTTTTTATGTTTGTGTGCTTTGGTCTGTCCTTTTCCCAGAGACCTTCCACTTTTACACATACCCCTTGACACTGCTCCCCAATAAAGTCTGATGTGTCTGTTGTGACTGACTGCTTTGTAGCAAGGGGGAAGGGGAGACCTGGATTCAGGGATATTTGATGTCAACACAAAGCGATTTATTTTTTCCCAAATCTCTGAACTGGGATTGGAAGAAAAGAGTGGATGCTAGTGCTGGGACCAAACAGACTTCAGATACCAGTAAGTTTTTCATTTGTGGAGGCTTGCAAGAGGTATCATGAGAATCATGGATGCCATGAGACCTAGAATCCTGAGGTATTCCCTCGCAGTGACAGAAGTCTGAGTGGAAACCTCCTGGAAGAGATCTACAGACCTATTTTTTTTTTCTGTTGAAAAAAAGCTCTTTCTGCTGAGGTGCCTAGCAGGTACGCCCAGAAACACAATCCTGTGAGATGGAGTCAAAAGACTTTTGAATGTTCTCTTGGAATCCCAGTCAGTAAGAGATCTCTTACCCAAATGAGGGATTCCTGACACTTTGAAAAAGATTCTTCAAAGATAAGCAAGTTGTCTAAATATGGAAACGTGGATATCCTGTTGCCCACAGTAGGCTATGGCAGGAACTAAACACTTTGCGAAAACTCTTGGAGCAGTAGATTGGCAAAAGGGTAAGGCAGAGAACTGATAATGTGATCAAAACACATAAAACCTTGAAAAATGTCTGAAATCTGATTATATGCGTCTTTTAAATCTCCGGTTACTTAAAAAACTCACATGAGGAAGAAAAGGATAACATGTTGTATAGTGAAAACATTTTGAACCTGGGTACTCCCACAAACTGATTCAGGAAAGAAAGATCCATAAAAGATCTCCAGGAATTTTCTTTCTTTGCCACTAAAACCATTCCTGAATAAGATCATTTTCCCAGCTGGGAAGGAGAAACTGCGTTTATTATCCCCTGAGACAGTATGTGATGCAGGACATAGGGAAAGAGAAAGGTTTGGTCTGGCAGATGGGGACACAATTTTTGATATCCTTTGCAGCAGTAGGTCCAAAAACTAAACAAAAACTAAATCTCTATCTAAAGGAAAGTTCAAAATTTAATTTTGACATCATCTGGGAAGTTCCGAGAATGCAACCAGACAAACCTCATCAAAACAGTACCAGTGTCAACAGGCCTGGAAGGAGCATCTACAGAGCCATGAACCCACTTCAGACAAGGAGTAGTGACATGGGAAATAACAGACTAAACCACACAAAGTAGATTTTGTTTCCTTTCAAGAGGAAACTGCAGTCATAACATTCCTCATATTTTCCCAATTAGTCAGTATAAATGTTAACATATGAGCCCGACAATTAAAATTCTAATATGAGCCTGACAATTAAAATTCTAAAAGTCAAAGTTGTAGAAGCATACATCTTCTCCTCAAACATAGTAATTTTACCATCCTTATTAGAAGGAGAAGGTTCGGATTAACTAAAGCTATAGCTGCTGGGTCAGGTCTGGGATGTGCATAATAAACTTGAAAGCCTGAGGAACTTTGTACACACTATCTGCTTTCTTAGGGGCAAAATGTTGACTGTCATGGAAACTGCAGGCTGTGACAAACAGATCCTCCTTTTCTGTCAGCACTGGGTAGGGACAAGGTGAAGGATGAATGTTCTAGGAATTCCAGTTGGAGCAATCCACAGTATTTTTTTAGGGACTGAGAAATCTTAATGTTCTCCCACTGAAAATACTGGCACATTTTGGAAATAGTCTCAGAGAAAGTGAATTTCTTACAGGGAGATCCAGATACTATACTCTTCTCGGAGTCTGATTTAGAAATTTGAGGAGTAAACCTGCATCTGTCCCTTCACATTCCCCTACAAATTCAATATTTTGAAATTCTTCAGGGAAAGGAAAGAGGAATTTTTTTTTTTTCTTTTACCAGAAATTACCATACAAGAAGGGTTAATAGCCTGTACAAGAACCTGTGCCATGTCCAGTAAATTACTCCTGCCCAGAAAAATTGACACAGGAGAAGTTAAATGTTTAGTTTTATGTGTTTTATTGACAGGAAAGATGGGGCAATCAGACATCGTGCTGCCAGCAACAGTTTTCCCAGAGATGAACACAACACTCCCTTCTTTTCCCATTACCAACAGTGTCTCGCCCTTGCCCACTAAGGGGACCCCAATAGCTGCAGAGGGCATGGCTAACCCCTTGTCCATGATGGCTGCATAGACAACACCAGAGGGATCCAAGGAAAAAGATGAATGGTCTGAGAAACCAGCTGTCGCTACAGCAGAGTCACCCATCTGTCGATTAAACAAATTACTAGCCTGCTGTCAAAGCAAAGGTTGTTTAGCTAACTATTTTATTTTTGCGGCTGGAAGAAGGTCCAGCTGAGGAATAGATAGTTTGTTTCATGGTCAAGCCGTAAATGGTGCTTATTTCCCAGGGAAGTTTAGTAGCAGTAGTCGGTAAAACAGGAAAGTTTTAAAAAAGTCACTTTTACCAACAAAAGAACACAGTAAAAAGTACTTTAAACACTTTCCCCAGCACCAAAAGGGGAAATAAACATAGTTTATGCACTGAAAAAGTAGTTCTCAACAACTTTTTACCACAAAAGTAAAAAAGTGCACTCCTATTTAACAGTAATGCAACAGTCAATAAAACACTTTTCCATAACTTCAAAATAGCTGTTTTTTCACAGAAAAATTGTTTAAACGAGAAAAAATTTGAAAGTTTTTCCCCTGAAATTAACTTATTGCCTAGCAATGAAACACAGTTAGCTGACTTTTGATCCTTGTAAGTCCCCAGAGGAGCCCTCTACTCTGTGGCAAAAAGGTAGGAAAGCTCTGAAAGGCTTGGAGCCCAAATAAGTCTTTTACTCAGACCAACTCATTTAGTGTTTGAAGAGGAAACAAAGTTGATCTGTTTTCTTAAAACCCTTGGTACAATGTAAGTAGAACCTCATTTGGTGGTGAACATCCAGCAAATGCAAAGTGCATTCTCCTTTATTAGAAAAATTTGGAAAGAAAACTGGAAAGTTAATGGACTGATTTAGGGCAGTTTCAAGGCCACTTTGGGAAGAACATTTGGATTGGTTCGAAGAGACACACTGTTTTCATGAAAGGTCAAATAAGGCAGTTTGCAAGATAATGCCTGCAACTCAGAATTTCTCCTAGCTGACATAATGGCTACCAGGAAATAGTCTTCCAAGACAGAAATTCTAGTTTGAAAGGTAGCCTAGTTAAGGCTTGCAGCAATAAAGTAATACCCCAAAGAGGAAATGGATCATTCAGAGCAGGCCTGAGAAGGAATTTTCCCCACCAAACGGCTTTAGAAAGTTTCATGGAAGCAATGGAGTTCTAATTTTCTCCTACATGAAAATTAGCTATTTCTGTCAACTGTACCTTAATGGTAGAAAAACTAGCACTTTTCTGAAATAACTCTGCCAAAAATTCAAGAATTGATTGAACCTCTATGATAATGCCCAGTTAGCAAATCTCTTCCATTTGCTTCAATAGACTTGTCTGGTTTTGGATTTTGTTGGGAGGATAAAATATCGAGTACTGAAGTGAAAAGCCTAGCATCCCTACCCATCCTTCGAACTGGAAGAACCATGGATGTTAATTTCTGGGCCTTTACATCCCAATGAGGATGACCTGATGGGTGAGACAGTAGCTCTGGAAATGGGACCAGCACCCAGTGAATGTAAGGAAGGGTAACCAAACCTGGCAAGGCCAGAAATGGCAAGGAGAATCATTGTCGCCTTGCATGGGACTGCTTTCTGTAGGAACTTCATTATAATAGGAAAAGGTGGAAAGGCATATAGGAGACCAGGGGGCCAAGAGTGAATCAGAGCATCCCTCAGTGACTGACCAACCTGGGGGATCAGGGCAAAGTAGCTGTTTAACTTGATACTCAGAGGACACATGAAGATACTGCAGCATGACTGGCCCCAGCGACTGAAAATTATGGTTGCCATTGATTGATTGAGGGACCACTTGAGGCAGAAGAATGGATCTGTTCATCTTGTCAGCTAAAACACTGGAACTTCCCAGGATTTGCATTGCCACTAGTAAGTGTTGGGAAGACATTGTCAAACAATCAGCACTTCCCAACATAGTGGGTATGAATGGGTTTCCTCATTTGTTGATGTATCAGGTCACAGCCATGTTGTCCAACTTGACAGAAATCACACCTTTGGGAAGAAATCCTGAAAAGCTTGCAATGCTATGGGAACTGCTCTCATTTTCAAGACACTGGTGTGAAGTTTGACCTCTGAAGAGTCATCCATGTGCCTTGAACCATCTTCCCTTTGAAATGCCCCATACCAAAAGGGAGGTGTCCATGGTCACTGTGGCTTTTGCAGGTGGAAAGATAAATGGTTGACTCCAAGTCACTGTTGGGGAAGTCAACCACTACTGAATATGATGCATGCATACTAGTGTGAGATGACCTATGAAGTGCATGGGCTGATACAAAAAGGAGAGTGGACAGAGAGGGTTGTCTGTAGCACCCTCATGTAAAATATAGCCTGAGGAACCAATGGGATGGAAGACGCTATTGGCCACAGTAGCAGAAGAATGTCTTGTTGGAGGATTTGTGAAAGAGAGGACCTCAAAAGCTTGCTGATACAGAATTTTGAAGTTTGGCAATTTGAGATGTTGTATCCAAGTGTCACCCTGTGAAGTCTATTATCTGGGATGGTGTCATCTGGCCTTTTCTTTATATTGCCAGTAATCCCCAACTTGTGAGAGTATTGGAGCAAGAAGTCACTGGACTGAATAATTAGGTCAGAGAGAGAGAGAGAGACAGGTGGAACCCCCAGGGTGAATTTACATTTACCCATCCAATCATCCAGGTTGTGCTTGAAGAGGGCCAAAGAGGTGCTCTGCTTGACATGAACTGGGAGTCTGTTCCACAGGTGTGGTAACCTCTAGAAGACAAACCTGTCCCTCCAGCAGGTTCTATTAATGTCACATACCAGCTTAAGGTCTTTAGAGCAAGTAACTCATGAGCCACTGGACTTATGCAGCATTTCCAATAAAGTAGAGTCAGAGATTGCCTTATATGCAAAGCAGAGATCATCTCTCGAGTAGTCTGTTTTAAATGGAGTAAAGTGACAGTGATTTCAGTCAATCCACATAGGACAGATGCTGAATACCTTGAATTCTCCTTGCAAGGAACTTTTGTGGTCTTTCCAGTTGCTGCAGGTGCCTGGAAAGGTAAATACCAAAAGGGGCACTGTACTCAATTATTGGCCTGATGAGGGAAGAGTACAGGGAGATTATAGCTTCTTTTTTCTGAAGGCAATGCCCTTACTTATGAGATGAGCAGTATAAAATGCCCTTCAGACCACTGTGTAGGCATGGTGATCAAAGGTAAGGTTACTGTCAACCTGTGTGCCCAGGTCTGTCACTACTGAGTGTGTGCTTAGGGTGTTTCTGTTGATGTGGTAGTTAACAGGAACATTGCTCTTACTGAAAGGGATAATACATTTTTTTGCATTGAGTTTAAGGCCATGACTTTGACACCAATCATTTGTTTGCGTAAGACCCTGTTGTAGGATGTTGACATCATCTGGGGATTCTATGACCGCTCCCAGTTTGCAGTCATCAGCAAACTTTGTCAGCCACAGACCTTTAGTTTTTGCTTGTACATCGAAGAAATAAGATTCAAAACAGTAGTGGTCCCAGGACTGATCCCTGTGGAACACGACTGATTATGGGTCTGCTGTTGGAGGTGGATTCCCCAATTTTGACTGTATGGGTTCTATCGGTGAGCCAGTTAGTGACCCACCTAATGATATAAGAGTTGATACTTAGCTGGGTAAGTCTGCCAATAATGCCTGCATGGAGAATAATGTCAAAAGCCTTGTCCAAGTCCAAGTAGGCTGTATGCACAGGTTTCCCCTCGTCCAGGGCTCTGGTGACTATCTCAAAATCCACCAGGTTTAACAGGCATGATCTCCCTTTAACAAATCCAAACTGAGTAGGGTCAAGTGTTTGGAGATTACCTATATCTTTGCTGATAAGGTCCATGATGATTCGCTCCATGGCCTTGCAGATAAGGCTAGTCAGGCTAATAGGTCTATAGCTCCCGGGGTCAGTGGAAGCACCACACTTGTGCAACGGGATAACGGTGGCTGGTTTCCATTCAGCTGGGGTGAAGCTGGTGCTTAGACTATGATTGAAAAGAGTACACAAAGGTGTTGCTAATTCTTGTTGGAGCTCATGTAGGATGCAGCCTGGAATGTTATCAGGTTCCATAAATGCTGTGTTTTTGACCTTAGAGAGGGCATATACGACCTGCTCTCTAGAGATACAAGGTGGGGGACAGGTGGAAGAAATGTCATGGGGTATGTGTGGTGGGGATATGGGAGTGAAGTTTTCACAGAACCTGTCAGCTAACAGGTTTGCTATGTCCACAGGCTCAGAGTATGTGGTATCATTAACTACCAGTTCTGTGCAGATCTGGGTCTTACCTTTTAGGCTACCATTGTAACTAAAGAACACCTTATGGCTGTCTTAGTTGAGGATGCTAATTTGGATTTGTAGTTTGCTTTGGAGGACTTCACAAGAAGTCTTATTTGCTCGTTTCAGATGAGGAGAGAGTGTTTCCCAGTTTAGGGCACATTCCCTCTTACTTTTGGACACAGTTTCTTCCTCTTATTGTAAAGCTTGTTAATGGCAGTTGTCTAGCAGACAGTTTGTTCTTCCTTGAAGAGCTTTTTTGGCCATATCAGGTATGGCCACATCAATGCAGTTATACAGGTGCTTGTAAAAAGCATTGGTGTAGGACTTGCATAGTTGGCAGTTACATCTGAGGGGGAAGGTGCAGTGAAGCTATTTATACAATCCCTTAGATGGAAATAATCTGCTTTGGAGAAGTTTTTTAGTTTAGTTGCTGCTGGGGAGGGGGTCCAGTGTGATAGTTATTTCGAATGAGACTGAATTGTGGTCAGATCGGACAATGAAAGATCTCACAGTAGGGATGCTACAGCAGTCCCCCATATTGGTAAGCACCAAATCCAATATGTTGGCTCCCCTAGTTGGGGTGTTCACCAGTTGGTCCAGGGGATTGGAGTTACTGAACTCCAGGGACCTTTGGGCAAGTGAGTTTGAGCATGAGTAATTTACCCAGTCAATGAATGGGCAATTAAAATCACATAAACCCGTGATGTTTGGATGTATCTTGATGGATTCCAGTAGATCCAAGTAGGGAGAGTGGGTGTCTTGATTCATGGAGGGGGTCCTGTAGCTGGCAATGACTTGAATAGATGTTCTATCAACAGTTAGTTGCACCTGAAGTGTCTCCAGGGAATCACACTGTTTAACCAGTCTGGAGGTTTGTGTAGTTATCTTTAATAAATATTGATACACTGCCTCCTTTAGTTTTCATGCCTTCCATTCATGATCTAAAGGTGTGGTAGGAGATGTAACCCAGTATAGCTAGGGTGCTCTCCACTGCCTTGAACCAGATCTTGGTGACTGCACAGATGTCAGTATCATTCAAGGTGAAGACTGCTTCCAGTGAGTGCAGTTCCATGCTAAGACTGTTAGCATTTAGCATCATAACCTAGAGGTCGATGAAAGTTTTATGTCGGGAATTTTGTCCTTGTGACATTCCCTAAAAAAGGCACTATGGGGTGGCAACAGCCTTTGCCAGCAGCCGAAATTCCAATGGTGACAGGTGAAGACCATCTCTGGCAAAGCATCAAGTTCTACTGATCATGTCATCCCAAGCTGACAGAAACTGGATCCCTTTAGAATGATACCAGAAACTAAGCTGATTATTGAAGTCAATGATTTTGTTTATATTGTGGTGGTATCCTAGGCAATGAATGTAATATGTTGCTCAAGGCTAGGGACATACCTGCCTGTGACACACAATCAGAGAGCTCAGTCATGTCTCTCCTCAAGTAGTCCAGGGAGGTACGTTTCAAGTCATTCAGTGTCTAAATCGTTCACTGTCTCTGCCTCCAGAGGGGAATCTGTCACCAAAAGGGCCCAGAGCAAAACCCTGGGATTTACAGAACCCTAATTTCTTTCCACCAATTTGGTTCTTGGAGAAAGTCCTTTGGGATGGAAAATGGATGGCTACTGCAGACAGAATTTTGCCCTTCTGCTCATTTCTTGGATCCAAAAATTGTGAAACCACCAAAGGGAATATTGACAAAGGAACTCTTAAACCTCTCCGCAAGGTCGCACAGATGCATCCAGGTGAGCTAGTAAATGGAATGATGATGCCATCAGCTGCATTGGAAAGCAGTCACATGAACACATTAGACACTGACTGAAGGGTGGTTAGCAGTGATTCCGCAGTGTTCTGTATATCGGCAGGCAGATTACCGAAGAGGGACTTAGGAAAACACCTTGGTCAAGTCTCTCTGGAAATGTTTCATATGGGCTAGGTAATTCACTGTACATAAAGCGACTCACTGAGGCACAAATGCGCTTTCTGAATCTGTACAACTCCCTAAGCTTACTGTCAGGGGGTTGCACAGAGGTGCTCTCATCAGAGACCTTCTTTTTCATGACTGCTGCAACCAGTATGGCATCTATGGCTGAATATACTTCACACTGGATTCCTTCCAAGCCTGCTGAGAGACCACGTCAATGAGCAGATGAGTGGGAGGGACTCCAAGGAAGTAAAGGGCCCAGCTCTGAAAGCCTTGAGGAATCCAGACTTCTGTCAGGAGAGGGCTTTAGAAGACCAAACCCCTTGCTGCTTCATCAGTTCATGGATGTCACCTAATGAGATGTCCTCTATGGGAGATCATGGGGACCCCTCCCCTTCCTTGAAGTCAGTATTTTCTGTTGTCTCCTGAAGAGAATCCAGGTGTCTCATTTTGCAAGTCTATTTCCTCAGTGGGAAGCTCCAGGGATGGCTCAAAATGGGAAGGGGAATTTGCCATATAAAACTTCTCAAGACTTACTGAGGCTGGCTGCCTCTTGTCTTGACAGAATGACAGGAAGGAGGGGCAGAATCCAGTGGAAAACTGGATGGTGCTGAGTGGGGGGGGGGAGTTGAGAGACCTCCTCTCTTAACCTAGACAGCACCCATTCAAAGGCCTCAAAAACCAAAGTCAAAACCAGAGCCAAGAAAAAAACCTTAGGATCCAAAGATCCTAGCAAAGGAACCTCCTGGGGCCTGATCCAACTTGGCTCTGAAGCAGACATCAGTGCTGAGCTATTTAAGGCCAAAGTACCCAAAGGCAGGGATGGCTCTAGTAACCTTGGAGTCTATCCTGAACCCCAGGCTTTGACCGCAATGTCTTGGCTCAGATTCCCTTCAAGATCAGATGTCGAGTCAAATGGGTAATAGAAACCATTAGATTGTAAGTCAACAAAGCTATCGGCTCCAACAAGACCACCCTGCAGGCATTACTTGGTGCCATAAATACTGGATCCAAAGGTCAGACTGGAGAAGGAGATATCAACTTAGAGGTGATTGGGGCCTTTTGAGAGAACCCCCATCTGAATCTGCATCCTTAGGAAATATTTTGTATCATCCTGACAATGTGGGCTTCTGACAGACTCCTCTACACCTGAAAGGACCAAAAAGAGGAGAACATCAAGGGTGGCCTAGAGGACCAGTGTACTGACATTTCCTATAAAATGTGACAAATGAGAAGGGTTATTTCCACAGAAAATCTGCTTGGAGGAGAGGAGGATCTGATGTGGATCAGCTCCTGAATCACAACTGGATCTAACAGCCTCTGGGTTTTAGGAGTCAGGAAGGAAGGATCCAATGGGTCCAGGGATCTCTTCCAATCCCCATCTTTGCTATCAAATCTACCTTTCTGCCTTTCTTTTACCCCTAACTCTCTTTCTTTCTTTTTTGCATACCTGGTCCATCATTTTTGACTAACAAGACATTGTACTAGTACTGTTGTTGTTTAAGATTGTCTTAACAATACTACAGACCAGAGGGGAGCTATGATTATTAAGTATAACTATCAAGCAACAGCAGTGTAAAAGAATTCTTAGGGACACATGGAACAACACTTTCACAGCTGAACTCAAGCAAACATTGGGAGCACAATCCAAGATAAATTATAGTAGGGGTGACAATCTTAAAAACATCTTTGTCCTCCTGTCCTGGATTCTATATAGGAAAAACTACCAGGACGCTTAATAAGCAAATATATGAAGACAATTATGAGATTAAGAAATGTTAAGTTTCCAATGCACTGTAAAAAACTACCCTGGAATATTCAAATTACCAAAGATTTATATTGTTTTATTGTCAACAGAGTTTTTACAAGTAGAGGTGGGAACAGTGAGTTACTGCTCACGCCGAAAGAACTTTCTTGGCAAATTCTTTTAGATGGTATGAGAAAACCAGGATTTAATGAAAAATTATCTTTGAAATGTATTCATAGAAATAGAGGTGAAAGATTATAGTACTCAAACTTTTTTCTTTGAAGTGCTTTTTTTGAAGTGTTTTAATGTATACAAGTATTTAACTGTTTAATGAATGACACATTTTTACTAGTTCTGCTTGCTGAGAGCTAATGGTGTAACTTGAGACAACCACAGCTTCAACAAATGTTTCTGAATTCTGATTAGTGGTGTACTAATTTGAAAGTGTATTTTATCTTGAACACGACTTGCAGTTTCCATTTCAGATGATGCTTTCAGGTGAAGGTGAAGTGCTAAGATTCTGTCTATTTAATAAATGTTCATTTTTATCAGTGAGTTGGCCATTATTCCAGCTATTTTTGGTATAATTGTGAACAGCTTGCCTATTCTGGAGTGGTGTTTTGCTGGAGGAGTTTAGGTGAACTGTATATCAGTAGTAACATATGGCTGAATTTAAATGCAAATTGGGCACTTACATAAGAATTTTTTTCCTGCTTAGAATGGTAACTAGCTGAAGGCAGGATATTTTACATACTGTTCTATAAAACACATTTAGAAAGTACATATTTGTAAGGAAACCTACAATAACAGTAGATGTTCAAATGATAACTGAGGATCCTTAGATGCCTGGGTATAACCTGCTAAGGATGTAACTGCCAGCCAGCTTCCGTGTAAGAGCACCTTCCATGCACCCAGACCTTAACCAGCTTGGGCAAAGCTGGAGAAAAGAGAATGATTTGGGTGCCATGCCCTTCTGTGTTTTCATACCAAATGTGACAGAGACAGAGGTTAGAACACTGAAAAAGTGAATGCTAGGAACTGAAAAAAAAAAAGTCCTCCCCTGGGGCAAAAACAGAAAAATAAGGGGGGTGGAGGGAGGGTGCAGTTACTGCATCAGTAATCATTTGAATATCCACTTTTATGCTAAGTTCACTTACACAGCTGTACTATGTTCATCAATTGATCACTGCTGCAGTAACCTTGGTTAAATGGGTAGACAACCATAGCTTATATTAACTGGGAAGAGGAAGGATGAGGGTCCAGGAGCCTTTGCTTGTAGTGCCTTTTAAAAGGTGTGTTCAGAGGACCATGTTGCTGCTTCCAAAATCCAACCCTTTCCAAAAAGCCACAGATGAAGCCAAGGCCCTGGTAGAGACACAGCCTTGGCCATGCCTGCAGTTGCTTTATTCTGGTGGGTATAACAAAAGGAAATAACATGAGATAAACAAATGGAAATGGTCTGCTTTGACAAAGGTTGTCCTTTCGTCTTACCTGCATAAGAAATGAATAACTGATCAGAGTTTCTGAAAGTTTTAGTTCTGTGAGGATAGCAACCTTGTCATCTGTGGACAGAAGATCCTCTCTCCCTCATTTTTTAGGCTCTTGGAAGAAGACAAGTAGATACCACTTTAGGCATAAAGGAAGGATTAGTTTTTAAGAAAATCCTATCATTACGGAAAATGAGAAAAGGAGGACCCATTATTACAGCTTGCGACTCAGATACTCTTCTAGCAGAAGTCAGAACAATCAGAAAAACTGTTTTCCATGTAAAAAAAAAAAAAAAAAAAAAAAACTCAGATCAACTTCATGAACTGGTTCAAATGGAGCCAAAGTTAATTTTTCTAAACCAAAGTAAAGATCCCATTAAGGAGCCACCTGTTTTATAGAAGGTTTGGTATTTAACACCCCTTACAAAAACATTTTGACATGGGAATGCATTGAAAGGGGAGAATCAATGAACAGATGTGCTGAAATGGCTGACAAATGAACCTTGACAGAGAAGTGAGAAAGACCAGTGGATAATAATTCACACAAATATTGTAGAACCAGAGAAATACTAGCCTTAAAAATGTCCTGGTTCTTGTCTTGGCAACAAATAGTAGGTTTTCTCATCTCCTTTAATACCTGCTGCACATCCTCAGAAAACAGGTGCCTGAAAGGCATTAAGACTATCCTCCAAGCAGTTGTTGAAATTTTGAGCTGGGTTGGTTTTATTGGCCTGAATTTGTCCATCAAACGACTTAAACAGAAAACAGTCATGGGCATTTAGTATTGCCATATAGCTGAAACACCTGATGTTCATAAGGGTCATTTGTATACATCCCATGTGCCTCTAATACAAGAGGTTTGAGGGGTCAACTCAGTGGAAATTCTAGCTTGGCTAGAATTTTCTCATAGTTTAAAGTGGTTTAGAAAGGAAAGATCTAGGACTGGCCGTCTCCATGAGGCTTCTTTCTTTGGCACTGGAAACACTACTGAATAAAAAACTTCTTTCTGAGAAGGAGAAACGGCATCTGTCACTCCAATTAGCAGATGCTAAATGACAGGAGGAAAAAAAATAAGTTTGATCTGGTGGATAAAGACAAATCTGCAGAACAGGATGGAAAGATTCCCACTGCCATTTTTTATCTTCGATAATTTGCTCTCAGCACCTGTCAACACTAACTCTTGCCAAAAAGAGAGAAATAGAGTTCCAGATTATGGGAAGAATTTGAGGCTCGCTATGGTGGTAAAGGAGTGAATAATTCTGTAAGCAGTCATTGACTTGTTAGACTGCCCTTTTTGGGGGGATCTTCCTTTCTTTTTGAAGCTCTCTGTCATTACATTTTGTCAGCTTACCAAAACCTTGATGACTTTGTGTTTTGTAAAATGTTGCAGAGGTAGTGTAAAACCCTTGACAAATTTGGAGAAGGAAGGCTGATAAATCTGAGAAACTCCCTGAATCAGCATTTATCATCACACTGTTTAAAGACCTCTGCAACAGAGGTTCCAAATGTAATCTAAGAGAAGAAATCAGAATTTCAGGATTTACATCCTTGGGAAGGTTTTATGTATGCAACCAAGAAAATGTTCTCATAACAATTCCAATAATAGCAGCTTTAGAAATGGTATCAACTGAATCTTAAGCACACACCAAATAATTTTAATATAACTTGAGTTACAGATGCAATAAGATTACCCAAAAATTATTTGTCTTCAAACAAGGGAAAGAAAGGCATAATGCTCCTCATATTCTCAAAGCAGACAAGCGAGATTTAACATGCAAGTTTGACAATTAAAGAGAAACCTAAAGCAACTGGGCTGGATGGAACTACCTAACTTACTTATTTATAGTCAGCTGGTTACTACTCACAAGATACTCTGTCAACAAAATATATCACCTTCACTGGCTAACATTGTCCAACAATATTCCTGTCCTAGACAACTCCGCTCAAATGACAAATTACAGTTAGTTGTTACTAGATCCAACAACCATGCTGGAGACTCCCTTTACTCTTCTTATGTGGCCAAAATCTGGAACTCCCTGCCTACATCCTTATCCCTGATTATTTCATTACCTACTTTTAAAAAAGCTATCTACAACTACCTCAGCAACAAATGGTTATGTCCCTGTTCAACTCCAGACTAATACCTGATCCACGCCAGTACTATTGTAACCATTGTCCTAAACTAGAGTCCTGTTACTTGCATATAAATGTATACCACATCAAAGGTAGTATGATAACATACATATAACAGTGTTAGTATGAACAATGTAAAACTGTTTATGACTATTGTAAACTGTATCTCTCTGTAGTTTATACCATAAGTGTCTGTAGTTTATACCTATAAGTGTCAATAACTAGATACCCTAATGGATCTAGATGAAATATGTACCCAAGTCTATCTGTAGGTTCTGTAAAATTTGTCTCTTTGGAGATTTTCTCCCCGGGCCTCCACTGAAAATGGACATATATCCAGCTGGACTATCCCGGTTAACAAATGCAAAATAAAATAAATAAAATTAAAAATTAAAAATTAAAAATTAAAAAAATAAGTGTTGTAGTAGAAAACACATTTTTTTCCAAATTTTTCAAAGGCTTTTCCATCCTTGTGTTTATGGAAGGATTAACATTTATCTGATGTGTAGCGGCTGTCATACTTACGAAGTTAATCATTGCTGGATCTAATCTGGGGTTAGAAATAAAGACTTGTAAGACTGAGTAACTTTATACAATCTATCCACATTTTTAGGGTCAACAAGCTAGCTATCAGGCAAGTTACAGGTTGTAATAAATACATCCTCTAAGGCTGGAAGAAAAGGAGGAAATGATGTAGATTCAGGAAATTCCAGTGGCAATAAATCATAATATTTCTTTAATGACAATGGTAGATCATTATGTTTTCATTGAAACAATTGATTTATTCTGGATATGGTTTCAGAAAAAGAAAATCATTCCAAAGGGAAACACTCTCCTTAGAAACCTTAGAGAAAACAAAAGCTGTCCCCTCTTACAATCATTTTTTTTCTGTTCAATATCCTGATCACCCTCAAACCAAACAGTGAAAAATTCCTTTTCCTCTGACCAAGTACCACTATGACAGGTCTGGCCAAGAGTCTGAACTATGCCCAGTTACTCACTCCTGTCTAAAATGACAGACAGGCAAAACCTCGCGACAGCAGTTTCTAAAGCAAACTTTCTTTTGATATGCAAAACCTCCCTGGGGCCAATCATTCCAATCTGGCTAGGTAGCGAGGTATTTCCTGCACATTCTTCCGAGACCAACAAGAGTGGCTCTTCATTTCCCACTGGGGGCACTCTAACAGCCAGAGGATGCATCTTAATATTTGTCCATCGTGGCTATAGGGACTACAAAAGAGGAAGCCAAGAAATAAGATGACTGGTCTGAGGAATAAGAAATTGCCACAGATATCCATCTGAAGCTGAGGCCATTTACAAGCTTACTGAAGGGGCAAAGGCTGCTTGGACGTTTTTATTTTTATGGCTGAAAAAAGAACCGAAGAACCAGTAGGTTGTTCTATGGTGAAGCTGAAAAATATGCCTGAATCTCAGGGAAGTGTGGAAGCAGCAAATGAAACAGTTAAGCATTGAAAAAGTTATTTTTTCTACAAAAAGCACAGGTTAAACACTTACTTGCGCCCCCCTAAAAAAACTTTAAGGCAACTTTTAGATAAGAAAAACTAAATTTGACTTTAACAACTTTCCTCAAAAGTTAAATGCAAGGCTTCTGGTAAAAAGTAATTAAAAATACTGCAAGAGATCCTTTTTTCCTAGCTTAAGAAAGTACAGTTACAATAAAG